>NW_025533801.1:0-100000 GCF_020615455.1 Coregonus clupeaformis | reverse complement strand
AGCAGAACAGACTCCAGGACTTGTCATTGTCTCCAAGCCTACAGTCATTACCCCTTCCTCTCCTGCTGATTCCTTTATATGTCACTCCTATAACAACCCCTTCCCCACTCCGCTCTACCTCCCAGTAACAGCGCCCAGTCAGACCCTCTCTACACAGCACCTGTCTATAGACCTCAAATCTCTCTGGGTGATCAGGATACGGCTGCTTCTCTCTCCTCCATGTCACCTTTCTGTTTTCCTCAGACAGAGAGAGGAATCTGTTTACTGTGTTTAGGTCCAGTGTGAGATCACAGACATCTGATGGATGAAACCAGACACAATATTAGAAATCATCATCATTCACATTAGAATGTTAACTCACTTTTCACTAATTCATTTAATGTAGATGTTTCTAGGTATCAAAAGGAGAAGTTAAGGTAACTTGAGACTTGTTCAATGATCATATGTTATACTGTATGGTAATATAAAACACACTTATTCCCATTAATTACACACACACACACACATCCTGAACACACACACACACACACACTGGACACACACCGGTATGCATGCATGATCACAAACACACATTTCTAAAGTAACACGAACACACCACACAGACACACACATTGTCAAAGCAACTCTTTGTAAACTTTGGTGTCCCTGATTTGTGCTTCTGTAGAACTACAGCTGATATTTAATATGACCAAGTAAGTAATGATGGTGGTCTTTGACTTTGACTTCACTTGAATTAAGACTTATTCTTAGTCATATTCTTCACAGCAGTCAACACTCACATTTTCTAAGTCCAGGTTTCATTGTGTTCTCTCCACCATGTTCCACACTGTAGCGGTAAGCAGAAGAACAGACAGTCATTGAGGGATACACCTGAACTCACACACACACACACACACACACACACACACACACACACACACACACACACACACACACACACACACACACACACACACACACACACACACACACACACACACACACACACACACACACACACACAGTCTTTATATAACTTAGTCCAAGTGGTGGTCAGAATGTTTGTCTTAACTAGCCTGAGAACTCCAACATGTCTGATATGAACATTGACATAAACCCTCTACATACTTGAGTTTCTCCAGTCTGCAGTGTGGATCCTCCAGTCCAGCAGAGAGCAGTCTGACTCCTGAGTCTCCTGGGTGATTGTAGCTCAGGTCCAGCTCTCTCAGGTGTGAGGGGTTTGACTTCAGAGCTGAGACCAGAGAAGCACAGCCTTCCTCTGTGACTTGACAGCCTGACAGCCTGCAAAGAGTCTAATCATATTAAAACCACACTGCTATTCTTTGCTGGTGAAAATAGTGGCAGTATATTTTTTTCACCGTTTAGAAATGAAAGCACTTTATGTATCTAGTCCCCCTATTTGAAAAAGTCATAAGTATTCTGACCATTTGACTTAGTGTATTAAAGTTGTCAAAAGTTGAGTATTTGGTTGTGAACTCATTGGTTGCATTTGCAGTTTGTTTTGGTTGTGTTTTGGGTTATGTTTTGTCCGATAGTAACTGAATGGTGGATGATGACTGGAGTAATTTTCTGTCTAAGTGAGTATATAACATGAAAAAAAGAATGATTTCATTTCTAAAAAGTAACACAGATATGTATGAAAATATCCTCAAATAAAAGGTGACATTCTGTACTGTCACCTAATATGAAAGATTATATCTCAAATCCAAAATGCTGGAGCATAGCACCAAATGTAAAACTGTAAGCTTCACTGTCCAAACACATATGGTGTGGACTATGTGTGCCTGGTAAACACATGTGGATCTGGTGAACAGTTATCACTTGTTGACCAACTACAGGAATACTGACCTCAGAGTCTCCAGTTTACAGTGGGGATTCCCCAGGACAGCAGAGAGCAGCTCCACTCCTGAATCCTTCAGGTCATTGTTACTCAGATCAGCTCTCTCAGGTGTGAGGGGTTTGACTTCAGAGCTGAGACCAGAGAAGCACAGCCTTCCTCTGTGACTAGACAGCGTGGCAGCCTGCAAAGAGTCAAATCATAGTAAAATCACACTGCTATTCTTTGGTGGTGAAAATAGTGGCAGTATATTTTTTCAACATATTCAGATATATCAGTGTCCTGAAACCTGCCATATCTATTCATAAATGAATGTTTCATTATTAGAAATGACAAATTATCAAAGTATTGCTTGTAGATAGAAAAATGCATATTTCAAATATTTGAGTAGACTGACCAGAGCAGTTTAAAAAGCAGTATGAGTCAAAAGACAGACAGTGAGGTATCAGATTTAGATTGTATTGAGTATACAGTCCACAGTATATCTATTTTGACATTGAAACTGACATTTTAAATGTGACTCTATACTCCACCATTTTGGATTTGAGATCAAATGTTTCATATGAGGTGACAGTATATAATGTCACCTTTTATTTGAGGGTATTTTAATACATACAATGGGGGAAAAAAGTATTTAGTCAGCCACCAATTGTGCAAGTTCTCCCACTTAAAAAGATGAGAGAAGCCTGTAATTTTCATCATAGGTACACGTCAACTATGACAGACAAAATGAGAATATTTTCTCCAGAAAATCACATTGTAGGATTTTTTATGAATTTATTTGCAAAATATGGTGGAAAAAAAGTATTTGGTCAATAACAAAAGTTTCTCAATACTTTGTTATATACCCTTTGTTGGCAATGACACAGGTCAAACGTTTTCTGTAAGTCTTCACAAGGTTTTCACACATTGTTGCTGGTATTTTGGCCCATTCCTCCATGCAGATCTCCTCTAGAGCAGTGATGTTTTGGGGCTGTCGCTGGGCAACACAGACTTTCAACTCCCTCCAAAGATTTTCTATGGGGTTGAGATCTGGAGACTGGCTAGGCCACTCCAGGACCTTGAAATGCTTCTTACGAAGCCACTCCTTCGTTGCCCGGGCGGTGTGTTTGGGATCATTGTCATGCTGAAAGACCCAGCCACGTTTCATCTTCAATGCCCTTGCTGATGGAAGGAGGTTTTCACTCAAAATCTCACGATACATGGCCCCATTCATTCTTTCCTTTACACGGATCAGTCGTCCTGGTCCCTTTGCAGAAAAACAGCCCCAAAGCATGATGTTTCCACCCCCATGCTTCACAGTAGGTATGGTGTTCTTTGGATGCAACTCAGCATTCTTTGTCCTCCAAACACGACGAGTTTAGTTTTTACTAAAAAGTTATATTTTGGTTTCATCTGACCATATGACATTCTCCCAATCCTCTTCTGGATCATCCAAATGCACTCTAGCAAACTTCAGACGGGCCTGGACATGTACTGGCTTAAGCAGGGGGACACGTCTGGCACTGCAGGATTTGAGTCCCTGGCGGCGTAGTGTGTTACTGATGGTAGGCTTTGTTACTTTGGTCCCAGCTCTCTGCAGGTCATTCACTAGGTCCCCCCGTGTGGTTCTGGGATTTTTGCTCACCGTTCTTGTGATCATTTTGACCCCACGGGGTGAGATCTTGCGTGGAGCCCCAGATCGAGGGAGATTATCAGTGGTCTTGTAGGTCTTCCATTTCCTAATAATTGCTCCCACAGTTGATTTCTTCAAACCAAGCTGCTTACCTATTGCAGATTCAGTCTTCCCAGCCTGGTGCAGGTCTACAATTTTGTTTCTGGTCTCCTTTGACAGCTCTTTGGTCTTGGCCATAGTGGAGTTTGGAGTGTGACTGTTTGAGGTTGTGTAGAGGTGTCTTTTATACTGATAACAAGTTCAAACAGGTGCCATTAATACAGGTAACGAGTGGAGGACAGAGGAGCCTCTTAAAGAAGAAGTTACAGGTCTGTGAGAGCTAGAAATCTTGCTTCTTTGAAGGTGACCAAATACTTATTTTCCACCATAATTTGCAAATAAATTCATTAAAAATCCTACAATGTGATTTTCTGGAGAAAATTTTTCTCAATTTGTCTGTCATAGTTAACGTGTACCTATGATGAAAATTACAGGCCTCTCTCATCTTTTTAAGTGGGAGAACTTGCACAATTGGTGGCTGACTAAATACTTTTTTTCCCCACTGTATCTGTTTCACCATTTAGAAATGAAAGCACTTTATGTATCTAGTCCCCCCATTTGACGAAGTCAAACGTATTCTGACCATTTGACTTATAGTGTATTAAAGTAGTCAAAAGTTGAGTATTTGGTTGTGAACTCATTGGTTGTATTTGCAGTTTGTTTTGGGTGTGTTTTGGGTTGTTTTGTCCAATAGTAACTGAATACTGGATGATGACTGGAGTAATCTTCTGTCTAAGTGAGTAGATAACATGTTTCTAAACACTACTAAATTAATCCTGATGATGCCATGATTAAGAAAAATTATGAATGAATCATGAATAATAATGAGTGAGAAAGTTACAGAGGCTACAACAAAACATGCTAACCTCTCACCATTACCAATAACAGAGGGGGTATGATCCTTGTTCCTCTGTAACTTTCTCATTCATCATCATTCACGATTCATTCATGATTATTCATAATCATGGTAGCATCCACATGAATGTAGAAGTGTTCAGAAACATCTTCTATTCTTACTGACAATACAAGTGAAGTGACTCCAAAATGACAGGACATTATTCACCATTCAGTTTCTATTGGGAAAAACACAACCAAGACAAACTGCAAATGCATTCAAAAGGTTGTAGATTCACAAGCTTGATGTAATCACTGCAGGCAAAGAATATTCAAAGACCAAACACTAAAACACTAAACATTGGACTAAATTAATTTGTCCAAATACTTATGACTTTTTCAAATGGGAGAACTAGAGAACTACATACATAAAGTACTTTCATTTCTAAACAGTAAAAAAGGTATGTATGAATACCCTCAAATAAAAAGTGACATTCTGTACTGTTGCCTAATATGAAACAATTTCAAATCCAAAATGCTGGAGCATAGCACCAAATGTAAAACTGTAAGCTTCACTGTCCAAACACATATGGTGTGGACTATGTGTGCCTGGTAAACACATGTGGATCTGGTGAACAGTTATCACTTGTTGACCAACTACAGGAATACTGACCTCAGAGTCTCCAGTTTACAGTGGGGATTCCCCAGGACAGCAGAGAGCAGCTTCACTCCTGAATCCTTCAGGTCATTGTTACTCAGGTCCAGCTCTCTCAGGTGTGAGGGGTTTGACTTCAGAGCTGAGACCAGAGAAGCACAGCCTTCCTCTGTGACTAGACAGCGTGACAGCCTGCAAAGAGTCAAATCATATTAAAACCACACTGCTATTCTTTGGTGGTCAAAATAGTGGCAGTATATTTTTTTCAACATATTCAGATATATCAGTGTCCTGAAACCTGCCATATCTATTCATAAATGAATGTTTCATTATTAGAAATGACAAATTATCAAAGTATTGCATGTAGATAGAAAAATGTATAGTACAAATATTTGAGTAGACTGACCAGAGCAGTTTAAAAAGCAGTATCAGTCAAAAGACAGACAGTGAGGTATCAGATTTAGATTGTATTGAGTATACAGTCCACACCATATCTATTTTGACAGTGAAGCTAACATTTTAAATGTGGCTCTATACTCCAGCATTTTGGATTTGAGATCAAATGTTTCATATGAGGTGACAGTATATAATGTCACCTTTTATTTGAGGGTATTTTAATACATATCTGTTTCACCGTTTAGAAATGAAAGCACTTTATGTTACTAGTCCCCCCATTTGACGAAGTCAAACGTATTCTGACCATTTGACTAATAGTGTATTAACATAGTCAAAAGTTGAGTATTTGGTTGTAAACTCGTTGGTTGTGTTTGCAGTTTGTTTTGGGTTATGTTTTGCCCAATAGTAACTGAATGGTGGATGATGACTGGAGTAATTTTCTGTCTAAGCGAGTAGATAACAGGCTTCTGTAGCTGTGCCACTAGAGATCCTGGTTCGAATCCAGGCTCTGTCGTAGCCGGCCGCGACCGGGAGACCCATGGGGCGGCGCACAATTGGCCCAGCGTCGTCCAGGGTAGTATATAATGTCACCTTTTATTTGAGGGTATTTTTACACGTGTCTGTTTCACCATTTAGAAAAATAAATGCACTTTATGTATCTAGTCCCCCTATTTGAAGAAGTCATAAGTATTCTGACCAATTCACTTATTGTGTTTTAAAGTAGTCAAATGTTTAGTATTTGGTCCCATATTCCTTGCCGACAATAATCACCACAACGTGTATCCAGGTGAACAGTGAGTGCTTTATAAATACATTTGATTGATTGATAGGTTTAGGTTTTTTATGGCAAAAAACAGTATGGGTTTATGGCACTCTTGCTCCTCCTTGTGGCCGAATGTGGGTACTACATAACTCATTCACGACACCTGCTAGGCTCATAATCTGAGGTAGCAACTGCGTCAGATCTACAAATCCATTAGCTAGACCACCCGATTAGACAACAATAACCCCATTATATCCATTTGGTTTGCAACTCAGTGAACCTGCGCAGCATTCGCTCAATTTGATGCCTACGAAGGAAGAATTCGATGCATATCAAATTATTATTTCTTAATTAAAAAATGTCTTCTGGCTGTTTAAATTGGCCACATCTTGAAAAAGAAGACAGGGAAGTTTAGATTGTACACTTTTTTCTTAAAACAAATATGGTTAACCATGACCAGAAAATTTTTAATGTTTGATGGCTATCCGCCAGCCATCGCCTCTAAAACTGTGTCTCACCTCACTATAGGTTACCACAACATGTACTCAGGTGAACAGTGTGCACGCTCACGAAGTAGCTGTAACCTTGTTAATAATAAGTTACCTGAGGTAAACCTACAGGGTTAATGCTCACCAAGTAGCCGTAACCTTGTTAATAATAAGTTACCTGAGGTAAACCTACAGGGTTAACGCTCACCAAGTAGCTGTAACCTTGGTAATAATAAGTTACCTGAGGTAAACCTACAGGGTTAACGCTCACCAAGTAGCCGTAACCTTGTTAATAATAAGTTACCTGAGGTAAACCTACAGGGTTAACGCTCACCAAGTAGCTGTAACCTTGTTAATAATAAGTTACCTGAGGTAAACCTACAGGGTTAACGCTCACCAAGTAGCTGTAACCTTGTTAATAATAAGTTACCTGAGGTAAACCTACAGGGTTAACGCTCACCAAGTAGCCGTAACCTTGTTAATAATCAGTTACCTGAGGTAAACCAACAGGGTTAATGCTCACCAAGTAGCCGTAACCTTGGTAATAATCAGTTACCTGAGGTAAACCTACAGGGTTAACGCAGGCAGCTCTCATTGATAACAATAGTGAAGCTGGCATTGTGACGCAGAACAATGGGCTGGGAATAGAACGTTCTGAAGGCGAGTCGGTGCCACGGAGCTCAGTAGAACTAATAGGAGCTGGTAGGGTGAAAAATGTCCGAACGTAAGGCCTGTTTTTTCGCGATTACTTCATAACTAGGGACAAGGTGTTGGGTTCTATTTTTCTCATAATTGGATCTGTATGTGATGAATAACTTAGAAGGAATGCATTAATGATAAGCATAGGTTTGTACTATACTGATATAAATTGTTTCACATAACAGGCTGTGATTCATGTGTGGAACATTAGGGGAAGGACAGATAAGACTTGTATTTCTTACAGATACGAACACTGCCTCTTTGTTGTCTGTGAACCGTTGTCTGTGAACCGTCCTTGGATGTAGGAACGTAGTCTTTTGGGTGCTGACTCTACAGGTTGTTATGATAAACTTATGCCTGGGAACGGTGGAGCGCCAAGGGGTTGGGACTAACCCGTGCGCCAACGGATTGGCTGAGTAAAGTCTAAACCACACTCAGTCCTTTACTCTGATTGGCCAACAGAAGAGGTGGGAACTCTCTGTCAGACTATTTGAGAAATAACCTGTAAACAATGGTTTAGTTCTCTGAGTGCCCTGCGAGGTATTTCAGTGGACCCGTATATACGAACCTTCATACTTATCATACATACATTTTACATATAATAAATTAAGCTTGGATTGAAGATCTCTTGATTCTTATTCCAATACCAGATTTGAATTACACAATTTCTAACAATGGTAATATTATGAAACTGGGCTTCATGGCGGATGCAATGAACTAGTTTTTCTCAGAAAAAAAGCGTTAAAAAAATTATATTAAAAAGTTTGGTCCTTGGACACAGAGGGGTTAAACACTAAAGTTACCGTCCATCTAGTGAGAAGAGGAGAACCGGACAGAGGGAGCGTAGGCCAGCATCCGTCAACGAGAGAGGGAGAAGCCCTCCACAGTATTTAACAGGTGGAAGAAATAACCAGGGAGCTCCATCGGTCCACAAGAAATGCAGGCAGCCGGTGATGATGTAGTGGTAACTAGGATAACTAGGATGCTGCTGGTAGAGTAGCTAGCTTAGCTAGCTGTACCGACTAGCTTGGCTAGCTAGCAGGTCGTTCGTCTGTCCCTCGTCTCGAGGATGATGACGAATCCGGTGAACCACAAGATGAAACAAGGATAGCGAGTGAAAAGGATCTGGCTACACTCACACTGTCCCTGACCGTAAAGCAAAAAGCAAATTGAACAATAAACTTCGGTGTCTCAACACTGTAACGAACTCCGTCGTTATTCCCCAAGATCACCTCAGACCACTCTGCGCGTAAATGGACAATATGTTTGGCGCCAAACCGTACATTGACGCGGACAGTTCTGTACGTGAACGCGGACAGTTCCAGAACGCGGACATGAGCAGAGCCACACAATAAACTAAACCCAG
This sequence comes from Coregonus clupeaformis, assembly GCF_020615455.1. Classification (NCBI taxonomy): domain Eukaryota; kingdom Metazoa; phylum Chordata; class Actinopteri; order Salmoniformes; family Salmonidae; genus Coregonus; species Coregonus clupeaformis. The sequence goes on along the minus strand of NW_025533801.1, from coordinate 91,248 downwards.
CCTTTACAGTCGGGTACATTAGTAATATTCATTTATTAAATTATGTAAAGCAAACATTCTAAGTTTTTTTATAACAATATTTTGAGATCTGGGCCCATATCCACAAAGTGTCTCAGAGTAGAAAATTGGTCGTATAAGTGCTGAGAATTAAGAAATTTTACACTTATGGGTATAAATTCCACACCAAATCTATTTTGACAGTGAAGATAACATTTTAAATTTGGCTCTATACTCCAGCAGTTTGGAATTGAGATCAAATGTTTTATATGAGGTGACAGTATATAATGTCACCTTTTACATTTTTCAGATACATCAGTGTCCTGAAACCTGCCATATTTATAAATGAATGTATCCTTATTAGAAATTACAAATTATCAAAGTATTGCTTGTAGAGAGAAAAATATAAAGTACAAATATTGCAGTAGACTGACCAGACCAGTTTAAACAGCAGTATCAGTCAAAAGACAGACAGTGAGGTTTCAGATTTAGATTGTATTGAGTATACAGTCCACACCATATCTATTTTGACAGTGAAGCTAACATTTTAAATGTGGCTCTGTACTCCAACATTTTGGATTTGAGATCAAATGTTTCATATGAGGTGACAGTATATAATGTCACCTTTTATTTTAGGGTATTTTAATACATATCTGTTTCACCGTTTAGAAATGAAAGCACTTTATGTATCTAGTCCCCCTATTTGAAGAAGTCATAAGTATTCTGACCAATTCACTTACAGTGTATTAAAGTAGTCAAAAGTTGAGTATTCGGTTCCAAACTCGTTGGTTTCATTTGCAGTTTGTTTTGGTTGTGTTTTGGGTTATGTCTTTTCCAATAGTAACTGAATGGTGGATGATGACTAGATTAATCCTCTGTCTAAGTGAGTAGATAACATTTTTCTAAACACTACTAAATTAATCTTAATGATGCCATGATTAAGAACAATTATGAATGAGTCATGAATAATAATGAGTGAGAAAGTTACAGAGGCTACAACAAAACATGCTAACCTCTCACCATTACCAATAACAGAGGGGGTATGATCCTTGTTCCTCTGTAACTTTCTCATTCATCATCATTCACGATTCATTCATGATTATTCATAATCATAGTAGCATCCACATGAATGTAGAAGTGTACAGAAACATCTTCTATTCTTACTGACAATACAAGTGAAGTGACTCCAAAATGACAAAGGACATTTTTCACCATTCAGTTTCTATTGGGAAAAACATCATCCAAAACACAACCAAAACAAACTGCAAATGCATTCAACAAGTTTGTAGAATCACAAGCTTGATGTAATCACTGCAGGTAAGGAATATGGGACCAAATACTAAACTTATGACTACTTTAATACAATATAAGTGAATATGTCCAAATTATTACGACTTTTTCAAACGGGAGAACTAGACACATAAAGGGATTTCATTTCTAAACAGTAATACAGATACATATGAAAATATCCTCAAATAAAAGGTGACATTATATACTGTCGCCCAATATGAAACATTCTATCTCAAATACAAAATGCTGGAGCATAGCACCAAATAATTTTAAACTGTAAGCTTCACTGTCCAAACACATATGGTGTGGACTAAGTGTACCTGGTAAACACATGTGGATCTGGTGAACAGTTATCACTTGTTGACCAAATACAGGAATACTGACCTCAGAGTCTCCAGTTTACAGTGGGGATTCCCCAGTCCAGCAGAGAGCAGCTTCACTCCTGAATCCTTCAGGTCATTGTTACTCAGGTCCAGCTCTCTCAGGTGTGAGGGGTTTGACTTCAGAGCTGAGACCAGAGAAGCACAGCCTTCCTCTGTGACTAGACAGCCTGACAGCCTGCAAAAATTCAAATCCTATTAAAACCACACTGCCTATTCTTTGGTGGTGAAGATAGTGCCAGTATATTTTGTCAACATTTTCAGATACATCAGTGTCCTGAAACCTGCCTTATCTACTTATAAATGTATCCTTATTAAAAATTAAAAATGATCAAAGTATTGCTTGTAGAGAGAAAAATATAAAGTACAAATATTTCAGTAGACTGACCAGACCAGTTTAAAAAGCATTATCAGTCAAAAGACAGACAGTGAGGTATCAGATTTAGATTGTATTGAGTATAGAGTCCACACCATATCTATTTTGACAGTGAAGCTAATATTTGAAATTTGGCTCTATACTCCAGCATTTTGGATTTGAGATCAAATGTTTCATATGAGGTGACAGTATATAATGTCACCTTTTATTTGAGGGTATTTTCATACATATCTGTTTCACCATTTAGAAATGAAAGCACTTTATGTATCCAGTCCCCCTATTTGAAGAAGTCATAAGTATTCTGACCAATTAACTTATAGTGTATTAAAGTAGTCAAAAGTTTAGTATTTAGTCTGTCGTAGAATTACAACATTATGTTAATCACACCTTTACAGTAGCTTGCGAAAGTATTCTCAATTGGATTGAGGTCTGGGCTTTGACTAGGCCATTCCAAAACATTTAAATGTTTCCCCTTAAACCACTCGAGTGTATGCTTAGGGTCATTGTCCTGCTGGAAGGTGAACCATCAAGAATTTCCCTGTATTTAGCACCATCCATCATTCCATTCTGACCAGTTTCCCAGTCCCTGCCGATGAAAAACATCCCCACAGCATGATGCTGCCACCACCATGCTTCACTGTGGGGATGGTGTTCTCGGGGTGATGAGAGGTGTTGGGTTTGCGCCAGACATAGCGTTTTCCTTGATAGCCAAAAGCTCAATTTTAGTCTCATCTGACCAGATTACCTTCTTCCATATGTTTGGGGAGTCTCCGACATGCCTTTTTGCTTATTTCTTTTCTTAAAGCAATGGCTTTTTTCTGGCCACACTTCCGTAAAGCACAGCTGTGTGGAGTGTACGGTTTAAAGTGGTCCTATGGACAGATACTCCAATCTCCGCTGTGGAGTTTTGCAGCTCCTTCAGGGTTATCTTTGGGCTCTTTGTTGCCTCTCTGATTAATGCCCTCCTTGCCTGGTCCATGAGTTTTGGATTGATGGTTGTATAATGCAAGGTATCATGGTATGGATGGTTGTGAGGAGAACCCTCCCTCCAGGTGATTAATTAACACCCAACTTCATAAATTAAGGCAAAGACTTAGTGTCCTATGTTGCATTAGTATGTCTGTATAAACAAGCAGTAAATGAACTGGAGACAGATATTTGGCTCCATGTAAATCTTGATGTCTGTTACATGAGAGCACAATGTACCTTTGTATAATTTCACGTATCTGTTCTTCGTCACAAGGACTCAGGAAGACTATAAAGAGTTGTAAACGAATCCTGTTTATTTTGGGGCTTTAACTCGACACCTTAACTGTAACCTTAGCTTTAACTCGGTGACTGTTAACACTCCATTACTGCAGTAATTAATAAAGCTAAATTGCTTTGAGGAAATCTAAAAGTCTCTCCTTTGATTCGAATAATTACCACGACAGTTCCCATATTCCTTGCCGACAATGACTAAATCAAGCTTGTGACTGCCATGATTAAGGAATATCATGAATGAATCATGAATAATAATGAATGAGATAGTTACAGAGGCTACAACAAAACATGCTAACCTCTCACTATTAACATCAAATAAAAAGGTGACATTCTGTAAAGTCGCCTAATATGAAACATTTTATCTCAAATCCAAAATGCTGGAGCATAGCAAAACATTTAAAACTGTAAGCTTCACTGTCCAAACACATATGGTGTGGACTATGTGTGCCTGGTAAACACATGTGGATCTGGTGAACAGTTATCACTTGTTGACCAAATACAGGAATACTGACCTCAGAGTCTCCAGTTTACAGTGGGGATTCCCCAAGACAGCAGAGAGCAGCTTCACTCCTGAATCCTTCAGGTCATTGTTACTCAGATCCAGCTCTCTCAGGTGTGAGGGGTTTGACTTCAGAGCTGATACCAGAGAAGCACAGCCTTTCTCTGTGACTCCAAAGCCTGACAGCCTGCAAAGAGATCATCATGATTTCACAAACACACTGTTAATTTAACACCAGTAGTGTAGAAGGACAATGGCAGATGCATTTGGTTTATTCTCTCAAACAACATATAGATTCATCTTCCGTCTCCTAGAATTGTATGGTCATATTGTTATACTAATGTGAACATCAATGCACTGATTCAGTAAGTTTTTCAATGTAATACTATATATTATATACATATTATAATACATATATTTCTCTAAACTGAATATTTCTTCCTGATGATTAGTACTTAAATGTCATTTTATGTACTCACAGAACAGCTCTGGAGGCTTTGACCACTGGCAGCAGCCTCAGAAGACCTTCCTCTGATCTGGAGTATTTCTTCAGGTCAAACACATCCAGCTCCTTTTCTGAAGTCAGCAACACAAAGACCAGAGCTGACCACCGTGCAGGTGACAGTTTGGCTTCTGAGAGACTTCCTGATCTCAGGTAGCTTTGGATCTCCTCCACTAGAGAATGGTCATTCAGTTCATTCAGACAGTGGAACAGATTGATGCACCTCTCTGGAGAGGGATTCTCCCTGATCTTCTCCTTGATGTACTTGACTGTTTCTTCATGGCTCTGTGAGCTGCTTCTTGTCTTTGTCAGGAGACCTCGTAAGTGCTTCTGATTGGACTCCAGTGAGAGACCCAGAAGGAAGCGGAGGAACAGGTCCAGGTTTCCCGTCTCACTTTGTAAGGCTTTATCCACAGCACTCTTGTAGACAGAAACTTCAGTATCTTGTGGTTCGGCCATTAGATTGTCATTGTTGTTGATGAATGAGAGGAACACATATACAGCAGCCAGAAACTCCTGAATGCTCAGATGCACGAAGCAGTACACCTTGTCCTGGTACAGCCCACATTCCTCTTTAAAGAGCTGTGTGCACAATCCTGAGTACACTGAGGCTTCATTGACATCAATGCCAGCCTCTTTCAGGTCTTCTTCATAGAAAATCAGATTGCCATTCACAAGCTGTTGAAAAGCCAGTTTTCCCAGTGACAGAAGGCTCTCTTTATTCCAGTGTGGACCTGTCTCTTCTTTCCCAAGATACTTTTCATTCTTCTGTTTGGTATGAAACTCCACAAGGTGTGTGTACATCTCAGTCAGAGTCTTGGGCATCTCTTCTCTCTTGTCTGTACTCAACATGTGTTCAAGGACTGTTGCAGAAATCCAACAGAAGACTGGAATGTGGCACATGATGTGGAGGCTCCTTGATGTCTTTATGTGTGAGATGATTCTGCTGGCCAGGTCCTCATCACTGAATCTCTTCCTGAAGTACTCCTCCTTCTGTGGGTCATTGAACCCTCGTACCTCTGTCACCTGGTCAACACACACTGAAGGGATCTTATTGGCTGCTGCAGGTCGGGTAGTTATCCAGAGGAGAGCAGAGGGAAGCAGATTTCCCTTGATGAGATTTGTCAGCAGAACATCCACTGAGGTTGACTCTGTGACGTCACAACAGATCTTGTTCTTCTGGAAGTCTAGGGGCAGTCGGCACTCATCCAGACCATCAAAGATGAACAGAACTTTGTTCCTGTCGTAGTTGGAGATTCTTGATTCTTTGGTTTCCTTTGAGAAGTGATTGAGAAGTTCAATGAAAGTCTGTTTTTCCATTTTCATCAAATTCAGCTCCCGAAAAGGGAATGAAAATAAATATTGGACATCCTGATTTGCTTTTCCTTCAGCCCAGTCCAGAATGAACTTCTGCACAGAGACTGTTTTTCCAATGCCAGCGACTCCCTTTGTCAGCACAGTTCTGATAAGTTTGTCTTGTCCAGTTAAGGGTTTGAAGATGTCGTTACATTTGATTGCAGTCTCTGGTCTTGCTTGTTTCCTGGTTGTTGTCTCAATCTGTCTCAGCTCATGTTCATTATTGACCTCTCCTGTTCCACCCTCTGTGATGTAGAGCTCTGTGTAGATCTTATTGAGAAGTGTTGGGTTTCCTTGTTTAGCGATCCCCTCAAATACACATTGAAACTTCTTCTTTAGATTAGATTTGAGTTCACGTTGGCAAATCACAGCAAGCTCATCTGAATCTAGAAATAACACAGAGAATATTAATTATCTCTCTCTCTCTCTCTCTCTCTCTCTCTCTCTCTCGCTCTCTCAATTAATCACCACAACACATCCCTGCAGCTACTTGATGAGGTCACTAGGTGTTATGTTAAGGCTGCTACAATATCATTTAGTTACACAGCTACTTTAGCTGTACTTTAGCTACAGCTTTTAAATGTTTGTTCTAAAACAGCATTCAACATCAAGCAGACAGCTCTTACTTTTCTCCAGTGTGTCAGCAAGCTCCTTCTGGTTCATTTTCCTCAGGACGTGCAGTGTGATCTTCAGAGCCCCCTCTCTGGCACTGCTCTCCTGCTTCTCATCTTCAGCATCCACCACTTCCTTATCCTGCTTCTGACTCTCAAAGCCTTCTGGGAGTTCTGGACTAAGAATCCTCTTGAACATCTTCAGCTCGTTCTTCACAAATGTCATGATATTCTCTTCAAGCAACTGAAATAAATCAAGTAAATAAGTTAAGCAAGAGACTAAATGCTTTCTCATTAACACATTAATGAATGATTAACAGAACAACTTTACTTGAGGTAAACAAAAACAAATGTACATAACAGGACCACATACACTGAATATGGAGGCCAGGTCTGTTTGATGACTCTGGGAAGATTGACCACTGAGAATCTCTGACTCTGATCTCTCCTGTTGGTTTCTGTGGACAAAACATCAGATTACATCTCCTCATCCAGGGAGTGCACACACACACACACACACACACACACACACACACACACACACAGGGAGGGATTGTTGTGTTAGTTTAATATTTTTAAAAAGGTTTAGCCTATGGATTATGAAATCAACAAAAATAAATGGTAAAATGGGAGAGGAGAAATGACTAGAGACTTCTTACCTTTGTTCACTAGAAAAGGCTCCCTCTCTAAAGTTTAGAGGTTGTTCCATAGACTTGTCACTCTTCATGGACACACAGCTGGGTACAGGGGAGGCTGGTCTCTCCTGCTTGATTGGACTTCAACACAACAGAGACAAACATTACATCTCTCATCTACTCTGAGCTCAGATGGGGAAACATAAGAAGAGTTTCATTCCAAAACGCTATATATCCATTTTCAGAAATGTTCGTTAATTAGCTTTTATAGTTTAAAGAAGTTGTGAAAGAGATTGGTGTGTTTTTTCACCATCTAGTCATGGCATGGGGTTGTTCAATGACAGACATGTATTTGTTTAAAATCTATCACTTGATGGTTTCATTTCAGAGAGACAAATAATCATATTTTTTTGCAAAATAATATATATCTGCCTCACTCTCAGAGAAATAAGTAGTACTGCTAGGTTTTACATAGTAATAACAAATGCTGCCTCACTCTCAGAGAAATAAGTAGTACTGCTAGGTTTTACACAGTAATAATATATCTGCCTCACTCTCAGAGAAATAAGTAGTACTGCTAGGTTTTACACAGTATTAATATATATATCTGCCTCACTCTCAGATAAATAAGTAGTACTGCTAGGTTTTAAACAGTCAAATGTGGTCGACCGGCTCGATTTGATGTTATGTAGTAACGTTTGAAATGTTAATTTTTTTACATTGGATAAAAGTAGAGACTCAGCTAGAAAAAGGTATATCATACACTACAGTTGAGGAACAATGGGAAAGTAATTCTGCTTTGAAAGATGATAAACTTGTAACCTCAATTTTGAGAAAATGGTCTTTGAATGTTTTGGTTCACCTACTGGAGAGCTCTTCTTTATCTACAGTGGTGTTACTTTGGCAGATAATGTCACCCATCTAATTAAATCATTTTTTAATTCATTAATAATTAACTAAATGTATTGTCTTTTTCGATTATGTCAGTTTCATTGTTTGTTATGCTATAATTGGTTATTTTATGGTTTTAAGTGGTACAATGAACTAGAAAATGTCATATTTTGTAATTCTGAGTAATTACTACTTTAGTAAGGATATATACATTATTCAGTACTACTGCAGTTACAAAATAATTCCAATAGATGGCAGCATAAGACCACGAATGACATTTTAGAAGGTTAGTTTAGTTTTCTCCCTGTATACACCACAACTCCCCCTCACAGGAAAACTCCTGCACACGCTTTTTACTGTCCCTTTCCACACTGCTAACGCAAGAGGAACGACTGAAAAAGCATTTAACAGATTACTGTGAAATAATATAATGATGATTCATGTTTATTATTAGCTGTTTTTATGCTCATGTTTTGAAATTATACTTCATTACTATAAAGATTATCAATAAGCCTGAACATTAATTTAGTCACCTCTGGTCGAGAAAACCGTATTTTCCTAGTACATTCATTGTCAGATTCATCAACCAGCAGCGAGCACTCTGCCTTCTAGCACAAGTGAGGGGCATGTTGAGGTACATTTGCTAACCGGGAGTGTTGTATGATGTAATTTATTGGCGGGCTGGAAGACAAACTCTTGTCTTATCTATTCCGAGGTTGTTTAATCGTAATATTAGATATTTAAAAATGCATGTATACTAGGGTTGAGGTTGGAGCATCTGACTAGTGATAATTTACCAGGGGTTCAACACCTGCTATAGTCACTATTTAATTGCTCTTCCAAAAGCAACACAGGCCTAATACGAGATATATAGCTAACTAAAGTAATGAGTGACCATTTCAGAAAATCATGGGACATATTGTATTTGGTTGCATCCTATTTTATGTCAATCATATTGCTGCTTGTAGCCTATAACTGATGCTTCGTGGTCTTATGCTGCCTTCTATTGGAAATATTTAGCAATTAAAAGTGATTAATTCACATACAGACGTTGGTGAGGCAGCTGAGGTAAACCTACAGGGTTAACGCTCTCCAAGTAGCCGTGACCTTGGTAATAATAAGTTACCTGAGGTAAACCTACAGGGTTAACGCAGGCAGGTCTCATTGATAACAATAGTAAAGCTGGCATTGTGACGCAGAACAATGGGCTGGGAATAGAACGTTCTGAAGGCGAGTCGGTGTCACGGAACTCAATAGAACTAATAGGAGCTGGTAGGGTGAAAAATGCCCAAACATAAGGCCTGTTTTTTCGCGATTACTTCATAACCAGGGACAGAAGGTGATTGTGGTTATGAAACTGGGCTCCATGGCGGTTGTAATTAACTAGTTTTTCTCCGAAAAAAAGCGTTACAAAAATAATATTCAAAAGTTCGGTCCTTGGACACAGAGGGGTTAAACACTAAAGTTACCATCCATCTAGTGAAGAGAGGAGAACCGGACAGAGGGAGCGTAGGAAGCCAGCATCCGTCAACGAGAGAGGGAGAAGCCCTCCACGGTATTTAACAGGTGGAAGAAACAACCAGGGAGCTCCATCGGTCCACAAGAAATGCAGGCAGCCGGTGATGATGTAGTGGTAGCTAGGATAACTAGGATGCTGCTGGTAGAGTAGCTAGTTTAGCTAGCTGTACCGACTAGCTTGGCTAGCTAGCAGGTCGTTCGTCTGTCCCTCGTCTCGAGGATGATGACGAATCCGTTTAACCGAGTGAAAAGGATCTGGCTACACTCATACTGTCCCTGACCAAAAAGAAAATTGAACAATAAACTTCGGTGTCTCAACACTGTAACAAACTCTGTCGTTATTCCACAATATCACCTCAGACCACTCTGCGCGTAACTGGACAATATGCTTGGCGCCAAACCGTAAGTGGACGCGGACAGTTCTGTACGGGGACGCGGACAGTTCCAGAACGCGGACATGAGCAGAGCAACACAATAAACTAAACCCAGTCTTTACAGTGGCTTACGTTAGTAATATTCATATGTATATGTAAAACAAACATTCAAAGTTATTTTATAACAATATTTTGAGATCTGGGCCCATATCCAGAAAGTGTCTCAGAGTAGAAAATTGGTCGTATAAGTGCTGAGAATAAAGACATTTTACTCTCATGGGTATAAATTAAAGCTATGCATGAAGCCTCTAGTCCCACCTAGTCGGCAGATATTTAGGACACCTCATGAGCTGTCCTAACCAGTTAAGAGTTAACAGCAGGTGTCTTGATAATACTATAGAATAATGCAGCGAATCAGTGGTTCCTGCACCACATGTAATTGCTTTGGAGTAGTTAAAAATAATATTTTTATATTTCTATATGATCAATCCATAAATAATATAGATCTACATGCAACAGTTTCTCTTCAGCTTTTGACAATGATTTCTGTATAATAATGATGTATAATAAGTGTTGGTGATTCAATAGCCTAGTTAATCATTCCATGACTTTTAACACACTATCTATCTATGTTTTGCTCAGTCTGGCAAATGAGTTGGAGCTGTGGCAGGTGTTGGACCTGTGGCCGAAAAGTGTCCAGTTTGAATCCCGGGCCAGGCGCTGGAAAGAAGGGGCGGAATTGATCTGATCACTGTAGGGCTGTTGTGTTCACGTCCTCAAAACATTTACCTTTCGTTGGGCCCTTGAGCAAGGCCCTTAACCCCACAACATGCTCTTTATCCAGGGGTGCTGCACTGCAGCTTGAACCTGTGCTGGTCTCAAATGTATGTGTGAGGTCTGCTGTTTGGGGGGTTAAGAACGGAGCAGAATACATGTTTTTGTTGTTTGCTGTAACTAATGGACAAAGTTGTACTGTATTGTAATGTATTGTATTGTAAAGAAGTCAGCCAGAGTTGACGTGGGCCATCGTTCAAACAAAGAGATGCCTCCCTGGCCACCAGTGTGTTTGCATATAACGAAGATCAATTCTACCCCCCATACAATACTTTTATACACAGTAATTACTTTTTTATATATAATAATAATAATACTAATTATAATACTACTAATAATAATAATAATAATTTCTTATACACATTACATTTTGGATAGATAGTACTCAGACATCTATAGTGTTTACAGTAATGACTATTACCGATCATGATCTTTTTTAATCCCACCCCTCTGCTACTCTCAGCCACGCCCACATATCTCCGTAGAACATCCTCTTTTGATTTCCACCTGCCATATTTTATCAACTGTGCTGTGATGTCATACATGCATGTTTAACCTTTCTAGTCGCATAGTATCCACAGACTGTAAGTTAAAGATCAATATTTTTCATAAGAGTATTATTCTATTGTTGATTGACTGACTATGGCTTTCCAAATCCCCAGCACTGCTATTTCTAAGGATCATTTTTAAATGAATATTGGGATTTTTAAACCATTCCTATTGTCATATATTGTCCTATATATTCTTAGCAAAAAATATTCCTATTTAATAGTAGTAGCCATAATTCATAAATGACACCATGCAAGATTCTACATGGAACCATTTTGGTTCAGGGAAGAAGAACCTCTAGAGTTCTGATTAAAGAACCCTATAAAAGGTTTCTATATATATATATATAACTTTTAGTGGTTCCATATATTAAGCAAGCGATATAACCTTTTTTTGGTTTAAACAGAAGTGAAGAGTGTGTTGATTTGACGGTAGTATTGTCAAAATTCCGCTTGTAACAACGACCAGAATTAGTAAAAACAATAAGGTTCTGCATGACAACATATTAGACAATAACTAAGAGTAGGATAAATGATTGTGTCATGCAGAACTTCTATAGATGTGTGTGTTTGATGGTAAAGATGTGTGTGTGTGTGTGTGTGTGTGTGTGTATGTGTGTCTCTGTGTGTGTGTGTGTGTGTGTGTGTGTGTGCTGGTGAGACATCCACATATCACAGCCAAATATACAGGATACAAACATGTCATTCCAGCTATATAGCGTTTTGCAAAAATTTAAATTAATACACAAAAATCTATTAATTAAAATCTTAGAACAACAATATTTGACCGACACATGAAGGTACCCATAAGCAATCATTTCTGATGTAAAATAACAAACGTGAAAAATTGTGGATATAACGTTTTAGAAATAAACTCTTTATGAATTCTTAAACAACATCTTAAACAACATCTCACCTCTTAGTTTTGGTGTCATGTCCCCCAGAGAGACTCATTTTAGAGGCAGGGACCCCCTCCTCTCTCTCCCCAGAGAGACTCATTTTCGTTCACTGACCCCTAAACAGAGATCCAGCATGTTGGTTGTGGTTAACACAGTGACAACTAATTATTGAAGGTCAATTGTTCTATTTTATTCATTATCTCTTAGAAATAAAACATTTACTAACAGATACGTCCAAACAGTCAGGAGATTTAATGCAATCACATCAACATGTAGTCATGACTGATTTTTTTACCTTTTCTCCATGTAGTGGAACTAATAATAATAATAATATAATATTAATAATAATAATAATACAATAATAATATTAATAATAAATAATAATAATAATGTCTCACTTTCTCTTGTAATAATTTCACTCATTCTAGTGTGTTGCTTTGTTCAACAGGTCTGCTATTACAATGATATTATTGAATTTAATTCATAATATCAATGTTAAGAAAAGTACGTTCAGGTTTCATACCAAATTACACAGGAAGCAGGAGCTCATTGTAATTTTGAAAACAACAAATGTTCTGATATTCTGAAAGATGATTTAGAACTATGATACATTAACATTTTTACAAATTGTAAAATAACCACGATATACGAATCCTATAATACAAGATATGAACAATATGTTTTTGAATTTGACTTGCCTACGCCCAGTTAGCGCCATTTTGTATGATTGAACTGACACGTACCTGTCCCAGGTGAAATGGACTGTTAGATCTGAGTGTTTTACTGTCATTCTCTATACTATAATAACACCATATATTTAATTTCCCTACACACTTTACAATAATCCCTTGGAAGATTCTTACCTTGTAGCCTGTATTCACAACCAGAACATGTCAAGTCATTGAGATATTTTCCGTTGTGCTGAGAGAGCACCTTCCTGATGACAAGTGACTCTTTATCTATGTTGTAGGTACAGTTGATCTTTGGATGCAATAATATCTAGTCAAAGTCTAGTGACTCAACACCATAATATAGCATTACCATAACAGTAGTTTAACCTTTGGCCAGTAAAGGCCATGGCATACTATAAAATGTAGAATCATTATGAGGTTCAACATATCTCTAACTTTGAAGTATACAGTGGGGTCCCAAATTATTAAATTAAATGATTTTATACTAATACAATTGCTCAGAGAAAGAGATTTAGTTTAACAAGTAATACTTTTTTTCTCTAAAAGGTAGGGGTCAAAATTGGCTCTCCCTTTCAATACCTCCCTTGTGAGGATAACGGCACTGAGGCTTTTTCTAAAATGTTTACTGAGTTGGAGTGATCTTAGACCATTCCTCCATACAGAATCCTTCCAAATGACCAACTACAGGAAGGTAAAGGTACAACTAAACACACAATAAAGAAACAAATCTCCCTAACTGACGGGAGGCTTGAATCTTAGTCATTTACCCACCGGCCTCTTACTACTAACTATCCCAATTTATACATTCTACCAACATCACACATGAATAATCCCTGGTAGGATCCTTACTACTATCCCAATGTATACATTCTACCAACATCATACATAAATAATCCCTGGTAGGATCCTTACTACTATCCCAATGTATATTACTTACTACTATCCCAAGAGAGGACGTCTGCAGCAGGAGGAGGAGGAGGTCGTCGGGTAAGCTTGGCTTTATACATAGCTTGGCTTTGTCGAGTAAGGCTTAAAACTATGTATTTTGATTGTAGTTAGGTATTGTAGGTAGGTATCGTGGGTTGTTGTAGGTAGTTATTGTATGTAATTATTGTAGGTTAAGTATTGTATTCGGCGGTGCCAGGTGTAGCACGAAGCTAGCTAGCTAGCTAACTCACCACCTGGACTAGCTGGCGAGTGGCTATTAGCAACGGTATAGATGTTTCACGCCTGAGAGTGCCTATAATTACGCCAGCTGGCTAACTGCAATAATTACATACAATAATTGCCTACCATTCAGCTGTTTTCTAACCTCATTGTCTGAACCGTTAACGTTAGGTAGCAAGTGGCTACTGCGCTTGAAAATTAGCAAGCTTGTTGCAACCTGGATAGCTACTTTTAAACAATAGCTGGAACGACCGAGCGAACAGACGCGAACTGGCTGAGTCAATTCAGTGGCTAGCTTTGCACTTGGCTAGCTAACACTAGCTGCTAGGGGTAAGTCATAACCTACACTTGTGTTTTTTTTTTTTACATATTGATAGCCCGAGTCGCTCAAGGAATTCGGGACATGGGTGACTAGCTAACGTTAGTTTGGCTCTCTCTGTTTGTTCGTGCCGTGTGTTATGACGAGGTGCCCGGACGTTTTCACGGAATAATACTGCACCTAGTTAGCTACCTGAATAAACTGGGTTAGTCTATTCCTAGAAAACATTGAACCGCTGTAGTTTACAACAATTATAGTTTCTGAGGTGGAAGTTGGGAGAGTTATATTTGGGAGTTGTGGCTCTCTCCTTTCCCAGATGTTAAGTTCATTTAATTCCGATCTCCTCTGCATTATTGTAGCCATCTGCTGCAGCCTGTCAACAATGCCTCTGCCTATCCCTGTTCTCTCCTCTCCGGACAGGCTACACAAACGCCTCACACCGCGTGGCTGCTGCCTCTCTAACCTGGTGGTCCATGCACGCACCACACACCTGGAGTTCCAGGTCTTAGGCAGCCTCTGGAACTGCCGTTCTGCTGCCAACAAGGCTGACTTCATCCCAGCCTATGCTACCCTCCAGTCCCTCGACTTCCTGGCGCTGACGGAAACATGGATTACCACTGAAAACACTGCTACTCCTACTGCTCTCTCCTCGTCTGACCATGTGTTCTCGCATACCCCGAGAGCATCTGGTCAGAGGGGTGGTGGCACAGGAATCCTCATCTCTCCCAAGTGGACATTCTCAATTTTTACCCTAACCCATCTGTCTATCTCCTCATTTGAATTCCATGCTGTCACAGTCACTAGCCCATTTAAGCTTAATATCCTTGTCATCTATCGCCTCCAGGTTCCCTTGGAGAGTTCATCAATGAGCTTGACGCCTTGATAAGTTCCTTTCCTGAGGATGGCTCACCCCTCACAGTTTTGGGGGATTTCAACCTCCCTACGTCTACATTTGACTCATTTCTCTCTGCCTCCTTCTTTCCACTCCTCTCCTCTTTTGACCTCACCCTCTCACCGTCCCCCTACTCACAAGGCAGGCAAAACGCTTGACCTCATCTTTACTAGATGCTGCTCTTCTACTAATCTCACTGCAACTCCCCTCCATGTCTCCGACCACTACTTTGTATCCTTTTCTCTCTCGCTCTCCTCCAAAACTACTCACTCTGCCCCTACACAGATGGTAATGCGCCGCCGCAACCTTCGCTCTCTCTCTCCCACTACTCTCTCCTCTTCCATCCTATCATCTCTTCCCTCTGCTCAATCCTTTTCCCTCCAATCTCCTGATTCTGCCTCCTCAACCCTCCTCTCCTCCCTTTCTGCATCCTTTGACTCTCTGTGTCCCCTATCCTCCCGGCCGGCTCGGTCCTCCCCTCCAGCTCCGTGGCTTGATGACTCATTGGGAGCTCACAGAACAGAGCTCCGGGCAGCGGAGCGGAAATGGAAGAAAACTAAACTCCCTGCCGACCTGGCATCTTTTCACTCCCTCCTCTCTACATTTTCTTCATCTGTTTCTGCTGCTAAGGCCACTTTCTACCACTCTAAATTCCAAGCATCTGCCTCTAACCCTAGGAAGCTCTTTGCCACATTCTCTTTGCCACATTCACATTCCCCCCTCCTCTCTCTCTGTGGATGACTTCGTCAACCACTTTGAAAAGAAGGTTAACGACATCCGATCTTCGTTTGTTAAGTCTAATGACACTGCTGGTCCTGCTCACACTGCCCTACCCTATGCTTTGACTTCTTTCTCCCCTCTCTCCAGATAAAATCCTGCGACTTGTGACTGCAGGCCGCCCAACAACCTGCCCGCTTGACCCCATCCCCTCCTCTCTTCTCCAGACCATCTCCGGTGACCTTCTCCCCTACCTCACCTCGCTGATCAACTCATCCTTGACCGCTGGCTATGTCCCTTCCTTCTTCAAGAGAGCGAGAGTTGCACCCCTTCTCAAAAAACCAACACTCGATCCCACTGATGTCAACAACTACAGACCAGTATCACTTCTTTCTTTTCTTTCCAAAACTATTGAGCGTGCCGTCTTTAGCCAACTCTCTTGCTATCTCTCTCAGAATGACCTTCTTGATCCAAACCAGTCAGGTTTCAGGACTGGTCATTCAACTGAGACTGCTCTTCTCTGTGTCACGGAGGCCTCCGCACTGCTAAAGCTAACTCTTTCTCCTCTGCTCTTGTCCTTCTAGACCTGTCTGCTGCCTTTGATACTGTGAACCATCAGATCCTCCACTCCACCCTCTCCGAGCTGGGCATCTCCGGCGCGGCTCAATCCTGGATTGCGTCCTACCTGACCGGTCGCTCCTACCAAGTGGCGTGGCGAGAAGCTGTCTCCGCACCACGTGCTCTCACCACTGGTGTCCCCCAGGGCTCAGTTGTAGGCCCTCTCCTATTCTCCCTATACACCAAGTCACTTGGCTCTGTCATATCCTCACATGGCCTCTCCTATAATTGCTACGCTGACGATACACAACTAATCTTCTCCTTTCCCCCTTCTGATAACCAGGTGGCGAATCGCATCTCTGCATGTCTGGCAGACATATCAGTATGGATGACAGATCACCACCTCAAGCTGAATCTTAGCAAGACGGAGCTGCTCTTCCTCCCGGGGAAGGACTGCCCGTTCCATGATCTCGCCATCACGGTTGACAACTCCGTTGTGTCCTCCTCCCAGAGTGCGAAGAGCCTTGGCGTGACCCTGGACAACACCCTGTCGTTCTCCGCTAACATCAAGGCGGTGACCCGATCCTGCAGGTTCATGCTCTACAACATTCGGAGAGTACGACCCTGCCTTACACAGGAAGTGGCACAGGTCCTAATCCAGGCACTTGTCATCTCCCGTCTGGATTACTGCAACTCGCTGTTGGCTGGGCTCCCTGCCTGTGCCATTAAACCCCTACAACTCATCCAGAATGCCGCAGCCCGTCTGGTGTTCAACCTTCCCAAGTTAACTCACGTCAGCCCGCTCCTCTGCACACTCCACTGGCTTCCAGTTGAAGCTCGCATCTGTTACAAGACCATTGTGCTTGCCTATGGAGCTGTGAGGGGAACGGCACCTCTGTACCTTCAGGCTCTGATCAGTCCCTACACCCAAACGAGGGCTTTGCGTTCATCCACCTCTGGCCTGCTGGCTCCCCTTCCACTGCGGAAGCATAGTTCCCGCTCAGCCCAGTCAAAACTGTTCGCTGCTCTGGCACCCCAATGGTGGAACAAGCTACCTCACGACGCCAGGACAGCGGAGTCACTCACCACCTTCCGGAGACATTTGAAACCCCACCTCTTTAAGGAATACCTGGGATAGGATAAAGTAATCCTTCTACCCCCCCCCCCCCCCACCCTAAAAAAAATTATAAAATAAAAAAATCTTTAAAAATAATAAAAATAATAAAAAATAATAATAATAAAAAATATGTAAAGTGGTTATCCCACTGGCTATAGGGTGAATGCACCAACTTGTAAGTCGCTCTGGATAAGAGCGTCTGCTAAATGACGTAAATGTAAATGTAAATGTATACATTCTACCAACATCATACATGAATAATCCCTGGTAGGATCCTTACTACTATCCCAATGTATACATTCTACCAACATCATACATAAATAATCCCTGGTAGGATCCTTACTACTATCCCAATGTATACATTCTACCAACATCATACATGAATAATCTCTGGTAGGATCCTTACTACTATCCCAATGTATACATTCTACCAACATCATACATAAATAATCCCTGGTAGGATCCTTACTACTATCCCACTGTATACATTCTACCAACATCATACATAAATAATCCCTGGTAGGATCCTTACTACTATCCCAATGTATACATTCTACCAACATCATACATACATAATCCCTGGTAGGATCCTTACTACTATCCCAATGTATACATTCTACCAACATCATACATAAATAATCCCTGGTAGGATCCTTACTACTATCCCAATGTATACATTCTACCAACATCATACATAAATAATCCCTGGTAGGATCCTTACTACTATCCCAATGTATATATTCTACCAACATCATACATAAATAATCCCTGGTAGGATCCTTACTACTATCCCAATGTATACATTCTACCAACATCATACATGAATAATCCCTGGTAGGATCCTTACTCTGCAGCCTGAATAAAATAAAATAAAATAAAAAAAATGATTGGCTTGGCAACGTCTATTTGGGGATCCCAATAAAAAACTAAATACTTAACATGACCACAATAATGTCAGCTGTAGTTGTTGTAAGATGCCCATCATACACTGGTGGCAGGTAGCCTAGCGGTTAAGGGTGTTGGACCAGTAACCGAAAGGTTGCTGGTTCGACACCCTGAGCTGACTAGGTAAAAAAACTGTAGATGTGCCCTTGAGTATCTTTGGATAAGAGCGTATATTAAATGACGAAAATGTAAATACTATTATTTAAAATGGTCAAGGGCTTTATGAATGTATTTTAATGCCTATCATCTGCCATGTAAAGTGTTACCATGCAATTTCTGTGAAAAAAGCCTGAAATGGTGGAAGGTCAAAGATCATGAGTATTTGATGTCTGTGTCTCTCTCAGTCTCTGTCTGTCTCTAACCCCAGTTGTCAGTAAAGAAAACTGTTAGCTACACCTCATGGTTAATGGTTTATCCTCATGGTGTGTAGAAAGCATACCTATATAAAAGTATATTTGTTCTTGTCCAGCCATTACATATTTTAAGATGACAGTTCAGGATATCCTATAAACTCTAAACTGGAGAGAGGACAGAGCAGGATATTCTATAAACTCTAAACTGGAGAGAGGACAGAGCAGGATATCCTATAAACTCTAAACTGGAGAGAGGACAGAGCAGGATATCCTATAAACTCTAAACTGGAGAGAGGACAGATCAGGATATTCTATAAACTCTAAACTGGAGAGAGGACAGTGCAGGATATCCTATAAACTCTAAACTGGAGAGAGGACAGAGCAGGATATCCTATAAACTCTAAACTGGAGAGAGGACAGAGCAGGATATCCTATAAACTCTAAACTGGAGAGAGGACAGAGCAGGATATCCTATAAACTCTAAACTGGAGAGAGGACAGAGCAGGATATCATATAAACTCTAAACTGGAGAGAGGACAGAGCAGGATATCCTATAAACTCTAAACTGGAGAGAGGACAGAGCAGGATATCCTATAAACACTAAACTGGAGAGAGGACAGAGCAGGATATCCTATAAACTCTAAACTGGAGAGAGGACAGAGCAGGATATCCTATAAACTCTAAACTGGAGAGAGGACAGAGCAGGATATCCTATAAACTCTAAACTGGAGAGAGGACAGAGCAGGATATCCTGTAAACTCTAATAAGTATATGTTTAATCAAGGAAGTGTGTGTCTCCTAAATGGTGTGTGAGTCTTTTTATCACACTGTAATTCTGGAAGTTGGAACACACTCCTAAAATGAGTGTCTCTGAGGAGAGAGAGGAGGGGGGCACTGCCAACCCCCAGACCCAGAGAGCAGTCTCCAGTACCCAGCTGTCTGTCTATGACTGGTCCATGTACAATCCTCTCAATGTTATCAGTGGACCAATGCCCTTTGACCCAAAGTAAGATTACTGCCATACATTATAGATTATAAAAGGGGAATTCCTCAAAGATCTGTGGAGAATGTGAGAATGTAACAGACTGTAGTCTGGTTGGGAGGTTGGGAGTTCAACGTTATATCAATCATTTATTTATGAAGCCCTTTTACATCAGCAGTTCCATGTGGGGAGAAATAGAGGGAAATGTCTGACATGATGAATGATGCAGGGTGATTTCTGATACTACTGATCATCATTACTGTATGAAATACTATGGGGTTTAATAATGATCCAGGGTGATTTCTCATACTACTGATCATCATTACTGTATGAAATACTATGGGGTTTAATAATGATCCAGGGTGATTTCTGATACTACTGATCATCATTACTGTATGAAATACTATGGGGTTTAATAATGATCCAGGGTGATTTCTGATACTACTGATCATCATTACTGTATGAAATACTATGGGGTTTAATAATGATCCAGGGTGATTTCTGATACTACTGATCATCATTACTGTATGAAATACTATGGTGTTTAATAATGATTCAGGGTGATTTCTCATGCTACTGATCATCATTACTGTATGAAATACTATGGGGTTTAATAATGATCCAGGGTGATTTCTAATACTACTGATCATCATTACTGTATGAAATACTATGGGGTTTAATAATGATCCAGGGTGATTTCTGATACTACTGATCATCATTACTGTATGAAATACTATGGGGTTTAATAATGATCCAGGGTGATTTCTCATGCTACTGATCATCATTACTGTATGAAATACTATGGGGTTTAATAATGATCCAGGGTGATTTCTGATACTACTGATCAACATTACTGTATGAAATACTATGGGGTTTAATAATGATCCAGGGTGATTTCTAATACTACTGATCATCATTACTGTATGAAATACTATGGGGTTTAATAATGATCCAGGGTGATTTCTCATACTACTGATCATCATTACTGTATGAAATACTATGGGGTTTAATAATGATCCAGGGTGATTTCTGATACTACTGATCATCATTACTGTATGAAATACTATGGGATTTAATAATGATCCAGGGTGATTTCTCATACTACTGGTCAACATTACTGTATGAAATACTATGGGGTTTAATAATGATCCAGGGTGATTTCTCATACTACTGATCATCATTACTGTATGAAATACTATGGGGTTTAATAATGATCCAGGGTGATTTCTGATACTACTGATCATCATTACTGTATGAAATACTATGGGATTTAATAATGATCCAGGGTGATTTCTCATACTACTGGTCAACATTACTGTATGAAATACTATGGGGTTTAATAATGATCCAGGGTGATTTCTGATACTACTGATCAACATTACTGTATGAAATACTATGGGGTTTAATAATGATCCAGGGTGATTTCTAATACTACTGATCATCATTACTGTATGAAATACTATGGGGTTTAATAATGATCCAGGGTGATTTCTAATACTACTGATCATCATTACTGTATGAAATATAATTTTTTTCTTTAAAAAACTGCATTGTTGGTTAAGGGCTTGTAAGTAAGCATTTCACTGTAATGTCTACACCTGTTGTATTCAGCGCATGTGGCAAATAACATTTGATTTGATTTGAAAATATTATGGGGGAAAAATACCCAGCTGTCAGAGACTCCAACCAGACCCAGAGAGTAGAGTCTACAGTACCCAGCTGTCAGAGACTCCAACCAGACCCAGAGAGTAGAGTCTCCAGTACCCAGCTGTCAGAGACTCCAACCAGACCCAGAGAGTAGAGTCTCCAGTACCCAGCTGTCAGAGACTCCAACCAGACCCAGAGAGTAGAGTCTCCAGTACCCAGCTGTCAGAGACTCCAACCAGACCCAGAGATTAGAGTCTCCAGTACCCAGCTGTCAGAGACTCCAACCAGACCCAGAGAGTAGAGTCTCCAGTACCCAGCTGTCAGAGACTCCAACCAGACCCAGAGAGTAGAGTCTCCAGTACCCAGCTGTCAGAGACTCCAACCAGACTCAGAGAGTACAGTCTCCAGTACCCAGCTGTCAGAGACTCCAACCAGACCCAGAGAGTAGAGTCTCCAGTACCCAGCTGTCAGAGACTCCGACCAGACCCAGAGAGTAGAGTCTCCAGTACCCAGCTGTCAGAGACTCCAACCAGACCCAGAGAGTAGAGTCTACAGTACCCAGCTGTCAGAGACTCCAACCAGACCCAGAAAGTAGTCTCTAGTACCCAGCTGTCTCTATGAAGAGTGACTGGTCCATGGACAATCTCCACATTTTATCAGCAGAACGACGCCATTTGATCAAAGGTAATATTACTTTTATTGTTCAGAGGGTTTTGAGTTGGGAGATAACCAGGCCCAGTTTACATCACCATGACAACCATTTCATTATTTCCCCAGTGCAGCAAGGGAATCTAGAGACTCAACCTTTGTACCCAATCACATAGGTTTACAGCAGCTCACAGTTGCAACTTCATTGCTAACAAGTCAAACTGCTTTGGTTTAGATAAAGACACAGGTCATAAGATCTGTAGCAATCAGGGTTGGGCTCAATTCAGAATTTTGGAATTGACTCCCATTCAACTCATGAGGAAGATTAATCGTCATTGAGCAAATTTCAGGTCTGCTGAGCGCAAACCTGAATGTTGTGAAAATTCTGTACAACTTTCGGCACCCGTTTACTGTGAACACTGAGGCTGTACCAGCTGGAAGTTACAGTTTTAACAGTGGCCAAGTATATTCATTTCTCTAGAAGCATGCTGAAAGTCTGTTGTTAATTTGTTTACAGAGAAATAGCATTGTATTCGGTCAAACAACAGTTTGCTAAGTGCTGGTAGCAAGCTGCTAGGTCTGCTGTTAGAACCAGTAAAGGTCGCTTTACCACTCTTGGGTAGTGGAATGACTTTGGCTTCCCTCCAGGCCTGAGGACAAAGACTTTCCTCTAGGCTCAGATTAAAGATATGACAGATAGGAGTGGCTATAGAGTCAGCTACCATCCTCAGTAGCTTTCCATCTAAGTTGTCAATGCCAGGAGGTTTTTCATTATTGATCGATAACAAAAACAATATTACCATTTCCACACTAACTTTGCAAAATTCAAACTTGCAATGCTTTCCTTTCATTATTTGTTTTCTTATGCATGAGTACTATGGCTCAGAGTACAGGCCTGAGTCGTGCCTGGCAATGCTACAGAATCCTTCTCTGATGCGCTCTGCCTACAACATCTACTGCATAGTTAGTTTTGTATACTAAGTCTTGCATAGTTTGCTTTATTTCAGTATGTTGAACTGAAAGTGGCTAATATTGTGTTGATTCCATCAGAATTCCCACAGTAGAGGCAAATGTTAATAGTGTTAACTAATCGGGAAAACTATCAAGTTGGAGAGAACATTGCTAATTGGCCACATCCCACAGGAATTTGAATTTGAGTAACAGAAAAGTAAAATTTAATTCAGTGCAATCAAAGATTATGGATACACTGACATGATCCGTCTCTCTGCCCTCACAATGGGTGTTGTTGTCCACAAAGCTCCCGCCTATCCTTTCTTTGGATTGGTTCCAACCGCTGTGTCTTTGTGAGATGCAGAGAAGGTGAACAGATGATCTTCACATGTGTGGTTCCCACCGTGAAGCATGGAGGAGGAGGTGTGATGGTGTGGGGGTGCTTTGCTAGTGACACTGTCTGTGATTTATTTAGAATTCAAGGCACACTTAACCAGCATGGCTACCACAGCATTCTGCAGCGATACGCCATCCCATCTGGTTTGGGCTTAGTGGGACTATCATTTGTTTTTCAACAGGACAATGACCCAACAAACCTCCAGGCTGTGTAAGGGCTATTTGACCAAGAAGGAGAGTGATTGAGTGCTGCATCAGATGACCTGGCCTCCACAATCACCCGACCTCAACCCATTTGAGATGGTTTGGGATGAGTTGGACCGCAGAGTGAAGGAAAAGCAGCCAACAAGTGCTCAGCATATGTGAGAACTGCTTCAAGACTGTTGGAAAAGCATTCCAGGTGAAGCTGGTTGAGAGAATGCCAAGAGTGTGTAAAGCTGTCATCAAGGCAAAGGGTGGCTAAAATATGAAATATATTTTGATTTGTTGAACACGTTTTTGGTTACTACATGATTCCATATGTGTTATTTAATAGTTTTGATGTCTTCACCATTATTCTACAATGTAGAAAATAGTAAAAAAAAAAAAAAAAAAACCTTGAATGAGTAGGTGTGGCCAAACTTTTGACTGGTACTGTCTATAACAGGGGTGTCAAACTCATTTTAGCTCAGGGGCCACATGGAGGAAAATCTATTCCCAAGTGGGCCGGACCGGAAAAATCATGGTATATATAACTTAAAAACAACAACTTCAGATTGTTTTCTTTGTTTTAATACGATCAACATACAACATAAAGCTGGAGCCTGAGGACAGTGTGTCCAAAATAGTACAAGCACAACATCACTATTAATCATAAAATACGTCAAGTTTATTTGAAAATTCTAAAGAAAAAGAACACACAAACACACAATGCCTCAGTGATTAACAGAACTGTTTCACAGATCACAGAACTATATCAGGGTGTCATTTCTCAGGCAGAAATGTAGATACAAATAATGAAATCCTGTTCCCCAAACAAGTGCAAGAACCACAGAGTCAAGAATAGGTTAAATATACAAATAAAATAAAATCAATTAAAAACAATAGCACATCAACATAAAAACATATAAACATAAATCTGAAAGCGTTGCTCAAACTCCCGTAACAGTCCAGTTATTTTATCTTTGAACCGCTTCATGTCTGCCACATGTTGGGTCGCGCATACATTTTTCAGACAGGGGAAGTGAGCTGCATCACCACCGGCAAGTTGCGTCTCCCACAATGACAGCTTCAACTTGAAAGAACGTATGCTGTCATAATACTGCGTGACAACTTTGTTGCGCCCTTGCAGCTGTTTGTTCAAGTTATTCAGGTGCTCTGTAACAACCACCATAAATGCAAGGTCCGGCATCCATTCTGCGGAATGAAATTCTAACACTGGTTTGCCCTTTTCTTCCATGAACTGTTCAATTTCTTCTCGTAAATCAAAGAAACGCCTCAGCACAGCACCTCGGCTTAACCATCTTACCTCAATGTGGTATGGCAGGCCATAGATGTGGTCTTTCTCTCTGAGAAGGCTGTCAAACTGACGGTGATTCAGGCTTCTGGATCGGATGAAATTAACAGTTTGGATGACCACCTTCATGACGTTATCCATCTTTAATGACTTGCAACACAAAGCCTCCTGGTGCAAAATACAGTGAAAAGTCAAAAAATCACGTCCTCCATTTGCAGATTGCACTTTCTCTCTGAACTTTGTCACAACGCCTGCTTTTTTCCCGATCATTGAGGGCGCACCATCTGTAGCCAGGCTGACAGCGCGGACCAGTCCACTCCGACCCTGTCCAGCGCGCCCGACGAGTGCGGTAAAAATATCAGCTGCTGTCGTTGTATCTGTCATCGGCACCAACTCCACGAACTCCTCGGTGACGGTCAATGTGTCATCAACTCCGCGGATGAAAAAATGGCCAGTTGTGCAACATCTGTAATGTCCGTGCTTTCATCAATTGCAACCGAAAATGCAATAAATGACTTTACTTTTTGCTTCAACTGGCTGTCCAAATCCACTGAAAGATCGGAAATCCTGTCTGCAACTGTGTTTCTTGTCAGGCTGATATTTGCAAAAGCCTGCCGCTTTTCAGGGCACACAATCTCCGCTGCCTTCATAATGCATGTTTTTACAAATTCACCCTCACTAAATGGTTTTGAAGCCACTGCGATTTCATTAGCAATGAGGTAGCTAGCTTTCACTGCAGCGTCACTGATGTCTCGGCTGTGAGTAAACACAGACTGATGTTTCTTCAGACCCGCCAACAGTTCATTCACCTTCTCTCATCTCCGCTGTCCTTGAAAGTTGTCATATCTGTCGGCATGAAGACTCACATAGTGGCGACGAAGGTTATATTCTTTCAGCACTGCAACATGCTGTGAACACACCAAACATACAGCTTTCCCATTCAATTCCGTGATTAAATAGGATGACCATTTTTCTTAGAACACTCTGCACTCTGCGTCCACTTTTCTCTTTTTTGACAGAGACATATTGGGGCAATGAGGGTGCCAAAGCACATAATGTTAAAAGTAGAAGCCGTAATAAATATCGCGGGCAAAACAAAGTAGCTCATTGGCTGCACGTGCTTGACCTACTTGCTCTGCCCCGGTATAAACAGTTTGCTTGCTTAACACAATTGATATTGCGCCATCCAGTGGACGCAATTGGAACAGCAGTTTATTTTATTGAAAAATTGCAGCGCATTTTTATACTTAAAAAAAAATATATATATATATATTTTTTTTTCAAAATCATCTCGCGGGCCGGATTAAACCCGTTTGCGGGCCTGATCCGGCCCGCGGGCCGTATGTTTGACACCCCTGGTCTATAACAACATGTTTAATGTTTTATTTACAAGATGCATGTTTATATAGACTACACCTAAAATGGAATTGAAGAGGTATTATATTATTATTAATTAAATTAAATTAAATTCAAGAATTGAATTGGAATTGATCCCAACCCTGATTTCAACATCTGGAAAATACATATTTTCAACGTATTTTAGCACCAGGCATGCCTGTGAGGAGCTGGCACTGAACTAGACAGACACTGAGCTTAAGAGATTTAGAGACACATGAGGCACTGAACTAGACAGACACTGAGCTTAAGAGATTTAGAGACACATGAGGTGCTGAAAGTAGGGGTGCTGAAGGTGCTGCCTGATAAACCCCAGATTTTTTGGGGGGGATACATTTTCGTGAACTAGGCCTTTATTACTACACTAGTCCCGTGTAACTCAGTTGGTAGAGTATGGCGCTTGCAACGCCAGGGTTGTGGGTTCGATTCCCACGGGGGACCAGTATGAAAAAAAAAATATGCACTAACTGTAAGTCGCTCTGGATAAGAGCGTCTGTTAAATGACTAAAATGTAAATGTAATATGGCGATGCTCTCTGCTTGTGCCAATAAGATAGGCTATACTAATCAATTCAGTTGAGAATTTTGATAACTATAAACGACAGAGGTATAGATTAGTCTTTACAGCAAAAGTCATTAGCTTTCCGAACTATGATGAAATATTGCAATATGCCTGGCTGGGCCTCTCTGCTTGTCGCTGACAGTCACAACTCAACAATCTATGTGGTATTTGCATAGACATTAAAAACCAGGGTATTTGCTGGCCAAACTGCGGCCTCTTTCGACTGTAGGCAATCCACAGCTTATTTTTTTTTTTAAAGAAACCAATGATCCTCTGTGGCCAAATCATGCTTTCTTGTGTAGTAGCCTATTTTGAATGATTGTATTTATTTCCATATAGATAAGAGCAGGCTAATTAGGCTATATCATTTTGGCTATTGAATTCCATTGACTTTAGGGGAAAGCTAGCTTATGGATGGGCCGCCTATGTCTGTAGAGCATTTGTGATGGAGTTTTCAAAACAAATGGCCCCTGGATTGATACAAATAGTCATGATTCTGCCAGGTAGGCACAGGCTACTTTGTAGTTACCTTTTAATTGCATTTCCATCTAGCCGAAGACGGTTAGGCTGTCATTATCATCGCTAACACCTACACAAAGTGGTAGACCTAGGCTATAGGCCCTACACGCACTGCACACACACACACACACAGACAGGGGCATTCCGTGGTAGACCTCGGCTATAGGCCCTACACGCACTACACACACACACACACAGACAGGGGCATTCCGTGACATTGTTTCCTCTTCAGGAAGTATGTTTATTTTCGGTCAATTGCACATTACTATTTGAATAAATCAGGATGATAAAACATTAAAAGCTAATTGTGAACCAAAAAACTAATGTGAACAGGTAAAACATTTTCACTGGCTACCTTGTGATCAATTTAAAATGTGTGTCGCACTGCCAAGTCAAACGATCACAGTATCGAACCCTGCATTTACCCTCCACTCTTAGGACAGACCAGAGTCTTAGATATGCAGTTTTACAAACTGTTGTTCGTTTTGTAAGCATTACATGGCAAAGTAGCCAGAAGGTTGTGGATTCGCAGGCCACCGTGGACAAGGGTAGGGGTGAAAAGATATCCATTATAATAAAAACACTGCATGAGTCTATCATCTTATTTGAGGTCCGAGAAAAAAATAGCCTTTTAAGGCAATTCATGCAATTCTACGTTATTTTACATGGCTGGTGACAAGCAGAATCTTTTTTTATACCACAGCAGAGCATGACAACGAATGAGCTCATGCTGCAGCACCTGATACATCTTGATATCTATACAGGCTGTTGTTAAAAAAATAGGATAGTCTAAGTTTGGAACAGTGCTAAAGCTGTCCATCAACTGTAAACATGGAGTGCAACAGTGGCGCAGTGGTCTAAGGCACTGCATCGCAGTGCTAGCTGTGCCACTAGAGATCCTGGTTCGAGTCCAGGCTCTGTCGCAGCCGGCCGCGACCGGGAGACCCATGGTCGGCGCACAATTGGTCCAGCGTCGTCCAAGGTAGGGGAGGGTTTGGCCGGCAGGGATGTGGGATGTTTCCCACGGGGGGCCAGTATGAAAAAAAAACACAAAAAATATGTATGCATTCACTAACTGTAAGTCGCTCTGGATAAGAGCGTCTGCTAAATGACTAAAATGTAAATGTAAACAGAACCAGTTACAACTGAAGTATCTGATCATCAATGAATTCGAGAAAAAGTTATTCATTTTTCAACACAGCAGCCGCAAATCATCAGGTGGGCAAATGTGCACTTGTAAATTATTTTTCGGGAAACTATCATTTTCTAATGTATTCTATTTCATTCCATGATATTGTTTTTACAAATTAGATTTGTGTTGACTGTGATTAGGGCATGGGAATACACTAGCCTCTGCTAGGCTAAATTAACAAACCAGGCATTTATAACTCACCACATGATCCTCAAACCAAAGACTGGCCAAACTCGTGTTTCTAAAAAGTAAATTCAAAGGCACTGTATAGCTTAATAAGGCATGCGTTTTATACAGCCTAAATGCTCAATTTATAGGCATGTTGTTGAAGTGCTGTTGTTCATGTGTTGTTGAAATGCTGAATGCTCCTGCCAGCATGCAGCATGTGACCAATGCTACATGCCATGACTAGGAGGCTACCAGCCGGTTCCTCAACCCTGCACCTTAGAGGCTGCCGCCCGATATACACAGACATGGAATCACTGGCCACATTAATAATGGAACACTACCACCCGGTTCCTCAACCCTGCACCTTAGAGGCTGCCGCCCGATATACACAGACATGGAATCACTGGCCACATTAATAATGGAACACTACCAGCCGGTTCCTCAACCCCTGCACCTTAGAGGCTGCCGCCCGATATACACAGACATGGAATCACTGGCCACATTAATAATGGAACACTACCAGCCGGTTCCTCAACCCCTGCACCTTAGAGGCTGCCGCCCGATATACACAGACATGGAATCACTGGCCACATTAATAATGGAACACTACCACCGGTTCCTCAACCCTGCACCTTAGAGGCTGCCGCCCGATATACACAGACATGGAATCACTGGCCACATTAATAATGGAACACTACCACCCGGTTCCTCAACCCTGCACCTTAGAGGCTGCCGCCCGATATACACAGACATGGAACCACTGGCCACATTAATAATGGAACACTACCACCCGGTTCCTCAACCCTGCACCTTAGAGGCTGCCGCCCGATATACACAGACATGGAATCACTGGCCACATTAATAATGGAACACTACCAGCCGGTTCCTCAACCCTGCACCTTAGAGGCTGCCGCCCGATATACACAGACATGGAATCACTGGCCACATTAATAATGGAACACTACCACCCGGTTCCTCAACCCTGCACCTTAGAGGCTGCCGCCCGATATACACAGACATGGAACCACTGGCCACATTAATAATGGAACACTACCACCCGGTTCCTCAACCCTGCACCTTAGAGGCTGCCGCCCCGATATACACAGACATGGAATCACTGGCCACATTAATAATGGAACACTACCAGCCGGTTCCTCAACCCTGCACCTTAGAGGCTGCCGCCCGATATACACAGACATGGAATCACTGGCCACATTAATAATGGAACACTACCAGCCGGTTCCTCAACCCTGCACCTTAGAGGCTGCCGCCCGATATACACAGACATGGAATCACTGGCCACATTAATAATGGAACACTACCAGCCGGTTCCTCAACCCTGCACCTTAGAGGCTGCCGCCCGATATACACAGACATGGAATCACTGGCCACATTAATAATGGAACACTACCAGCCGGTTCCTCAACCCTGCACCTTAGAGGCTGCCGCCCGATATACACAGACATGGAATCACTGGCCACATTAATAATGGAACACTACCACCCGGTTCCTCAACCCTGCACCTTAGAGGCTGCCGTCCGATATACACAGACATGGAATCACTGGCCACATTAATATGGAACACTACCAGCCGGTTCCTCAACCCCTGCACCTTAGAGGCTGCCGCCCGATATACACAGACATGGAATCACTGGCCACATTAATAATGGAACACTACCAGCCGGTTCCTCAACCCTGCACCTTAGAGGCTGCCGCCCGATATACACAGACATGGAATCACTGGCCACATTAATAATGGAACACTACCACCCGGTTCCTCAACCCCTGCACCTTAGAGGCTGCCGCCCGATATACACAGACATGGAATCACTGGCCACATTAATAATGGAACACTACCAGCCGGTTCCTCAACCCTGCACCTTAGAGGCTGCCGCCCGATATACACAGACATGGAATCACTGGCCACATTAATAATGGAACACTACCACGGTTCCTCAACCCCTGCACCTTAGAGGCTGCCGCCCGATATACACAGACATGGAATCACTGGCCACATTAATAATGGAACACTACCACCGGTTCCTCAACCCTGCACCTTAGAGGCTGCCGCCCGATATACACAGACATGGAACCACTGGCCACATTAATAATGGAACACTACCAGCCGGTTCCTCAACCCCTGCACCTTAGAGGCTGCCGCCCGATATACACAGACATGGAATCACTGGCCACATTAATAATGGAACACTACCAGCCGGTTCCTCAACCCTGCACCTTAGAGGCTGCCGCCCGATATACACAGACATGGAATCACTGGCCACATTAATAATGGAACACTACCAGCCGGTTCCTCAACCCTGCACCTTAGAGGCTGCCGCCCGATATACACAGACATGGAATCACTGGCCACATTAATAATGGAACACTACCAGCCGGTTCCTCAACCCTGCACCTTAGAGGCTGCCGCCCGATATACACAGACATGGAATCACTGGCCACATTAATAATGGAACACTACCACCCGGTTCCTCAACCCTGCACCTTAGAGGCTGCCGCCCGATATACACAGACATGGAATCACTGGCCACATTAATAATGGAACACTACCAGCCGGTTCCTCAACCCTGCACCTTAGAGGCTGCCGCCCGATATACACAGACATGGAATCACTGGCCACATTAATAATGGAACACTACCAGCCGGTTCCTCAACCCTGCACCTTAGAGGCTGCCGCCCGATATACACAGACATGGAATCACTGGCCACATTAATAATGGAACACTACCAGCCGGTTCCTCAACCCTGCACCTTAGAGGCTGCCGCCCGATATACACAGACATGGAATCACTGGCCACATTAATAATGGAACACTACCAGCCGGTTCCTCAACCCTGCACCTTAGAGGCTGCCGCCCGATATACACAGACATGGAATCACTGGCCACATTAATATGGAACACTACCACCCGGTTCCTCAACCCTGCACCTTAGAGGCTGCCGCCCGATATACACAGACATGGAATCACTGGCCACATTAATAATGGAACACTACCAGCCGGTTCCTCAACCCTGCACCTTAGAGGCTGCCGCCCGATATACACAGACATGGAATCACTGGCCACATTAATAATGGAACACTACCAGCCGGTTCCTCAACCCTGCACCTTAGAGGCTGCCGCCCGATATACACAGACATGGAATCACTGGCCACATTAATAATGGAACACTACCACCCGGTTCCTCAACCCTGCACCTTAGAGGCTGCCGCCCGATATACACAGACATGGAATCACTGGCCACATTAATAATGGAACACTACCAGCCGGTTCCTCAACCCTGCACCTTAGAGGCTGCCGCCCGATATACACAGACATGGAATCACTGGCGACATTAATAATGGAACACTACCAGCCGGTTCCTCAACCCTGCACCTTAGAGGCTGCCGCCCGATATACACAGACATGGAATCACTGGCCACATTAATAATGGAACACTACCAGCCGGTTCCTCAACCCCTGCACCTTAGAGGCTGCCGCCCGATATACACAGACATGGAATCACTGGCCACATTAATAATGGAACACTACCACCCGGTTCCTCAACCCCTGCACCTTAGAGGCTGCCGCCCGATATACACAGACATGGAATCACTGGCCACATTAATAATGGAACACTACCAGCCGGTTCCTCAACCCTGCACCTTAGAGGCTGCCGCCCGATATACACAGACATGGAATCACTGGCCACATTAATAATGGAACACTACCACCCGGTTCCTCAACCCTGCACCTTAGAGGCTGCCGCCCGATATACACAGACATGGAATCACTGGCCACATTAATAATGGAACACTACCAGCCGGTTCCTCAACCCTGCACCTTAGAGGCTGCCGCCCGATATACACAGACATGGAATCACTGGCGACATTAATAATGGAACACTAACCACTTTAATAATGTTTACATACTGCTTTACTCATCTCATTGTATATACTGTAATCTATTATATTCTCACATACCACCTCAATTAGAGCCCTGGTTTTAACTTAACACACCAAGTTCTTCACTGACACTGAGATATTTAAGGAGTGCATGG
Source organism: Coregonus clupeaformis (assembly GCF_020615455.1). NCBI lineage: Eukaryota > Metazoa > Chordata > Actinopteri > Salmoniformes > Salmonidae > Coregonus > Coregonus clupeaformis. The sequence continues at coordinate 58,506 of NW_025533801.1, read as the reverse complement.
TGATTAGGGTTGAATAGCGGGAACCGGGTTACCGAGATCTACCGTTCAAACCCCACTACCGTTCAAACCCCACAAACCGGTCGATTATAATACATTGTTTATATTAACAGCAAAATGTCAAAGAAGCCCTCAGTGTACTCAGGAGTGTGCACACAAATCTTTAAAGAAGAGTCTGTGTTATTTCAGAGAGTGGTGTACTGCTTTGCTCATCTGAGCATTCAGGAGTTTCTCTCAGCTGTCTACATGTACCATTGTTACACAACCAAGAACATGGATGCACTGAAGCCCTTCCTCACGAGAAAGTCTAGAGCTGCATCTGAAGAGCTAACCTTGCATGAGCTGCTGAAGAGTACCGTGGATAAAGCCTTGGAGAGCAAGAACGGACACCTGGACCTCTTTGTCCGCTTCCTTCATGGCATGTCACTGGAGTCCAATCAGAAACTCCTACGAGGTCTGGTGACACAGACATAAAGCAGTCCAGACAGCGTCCAGAAAACAATCCGATCCCTTAAGCTGATGCAGAGGAAGAACATCTCCCCTGAGAGGTGATCAATCTCTTCCACTGTCTGATAGAGATGAAAGAACATTCAGTACAGGAGGAAATCCAAGCGTACTTGAGGTCAGAGAAGAGATCAAAAAACCTCACACATTCTCAGTGTTCAGCGCTGGCTTACATGCTACAGATATCAGAGGAGGTTCTGGATGTGTTTGACCTGAAGCAATACAAGACATCACAGGAGGGTCGTAGGAGACTGCTCCCAGCTGTGAGAGGCTGCAGGAAAGCTCTGTAAGTATTCATGGAAATATCCCACAATAAAATACATTTTAGTTAGAACAGCATTTTTATTGGCTGACTGGCTCTGTAAGTACTCATGTGACTATCCCTCAGACCAAACTTTACTGTATGTAAGAACAACAATATTTTCATTGGCTGACTAAACTTTCTATCAGCTGAAAACTCTTAAACAAACTGTAAAACAAACGGATCAGAAAAGTTGTAGCATTGAGACAACTATACACAGTGTTCACATTATTAGTGCAGGGGTAACAGTAAGCAGGAAAAGCTAAATGTAACATTTTAATACAACCTGTCCCTCATGGTATTTACTCTGTTGACAGACTCACTGGCTGTAAACTCACAGACACATCCTGTGAACTGTTGGCCTCAGCTCTCAGTTCAAACCCCTCAAACCTGAGAGAGCTGGACCTGAGTAACAATGACCTGAAGGATTCAGGAGTGAAGCTGCTCTCTGCTGTCCTGGGAATCCCCCACTGTAAACTGGAGACTCTGAGGTCAGTTTTCCTGTAGTTGGTCAACAAGTGATAACTGTTCACCAGATCCATATGTGTTTACCAGGCACACATAGTCCACACCATATGTGTTTGGACAGTGAAGTTTACCGTTTTAAATTTGGCGCTATGCTCCATCATTTTGGATTTGAAATTGTTTCATATTAGGCGACCGTACAGAATGTCACTTTTTATTTGAGGGTATTCATACATATCTGTTTTACTGTTTAGAAATGAAAGCACTTAATGTATCTAGTTCTCCCATTTGAAAAAGTCATAAGTATTTGGACAAATTAATTTAGTCCAAAGTTTAGTATTTGGTCCAATATTATTTGCCTGTAGTGATTACATCAAGCTTGTGATTCTACAAACTTGTTGAATACATTTGCAGTTTGTTTTGGTTGTGTTTTGGATTATGTTTTTCCCAATAGAAACTGAATGGTGAATAATGTCCTGTCATTTTGGAGTCACTTCACTTGTATTGTAAGTAAGAATAGAAGATGTTTCTGAACACTTCTACATTCATGTGGATGCTACTATGATTATGAATAATCATGAATGAACCGTGAATGATGATGAATGAGAAAGTTACAGAGGAACAAGGATCATACCCCCTCTGTTATTGGTAATGGTGAGAGGTTAGCATGTTTTGTTGTAGCCTCTGTAACTTTCTCATTCATAATTGTTCATGATTCATTCATAATTTGTATTAATCATGGCATTATCAGGATTAATTTAGTAGTGTTTAGAAACATGTTATCTACTCACTTAAACAGAAGATTAATCCAGTCATCATCCACCATTCAGTTACTATTGGGCAAAACATAACCCAAAACAAAACCAAAACAAACTGCAAATGCAACCAACGAGTTTGGGACCAAATACTAAACCTTTGACTACTTTAAAACACTTGAAGTGAATTGGTCAGAATACTTTTGACTTCTTCAAATGGGGGACTAGATACATAAAGTGCTTTCATTTGAAATGTTAGCTTCTCTGTCAAAATAGATATGGTGTGGACTGTATACTCAATACAATCTAAATATGATACCTCACCGTCTGTCTTTTGGCTGATACTGCTTTTTAAACTGCTCTGGTCAGTCTACTCAAATATTTGTACTATACAGTGAGGGAAAAAAGTATTTGATCCTCTGCTGATTTTGTACGTTTGCCCACTGACAAAGACATGATCAGTCCATAATTTTAATGATAGGTTTATTTGAACAGTGAGAGACAGAATAACAATAAAGAAATCCAGAAAAACGCATGTCAAAAATGTTATAAATTGGCTAGGCCACTCCAGGACCTTAATGTGCTTCTTCTTGAGCCACTCCTTTGTTGCCTTGGCCGTGTGTTTTGGGTCATTGTCATGCTGGAATACCCATCCACGACCCATTTTCAATGCCCTGACTGAGGGAAGGAGGTTCTCATCCAAGATTTGACGGTACATGGCCCCGTCTATCGTCCCTTTGATGCAGTGAAGTTGTCCTGTCCCCTTAGCAGAAAAACACCCCCCAAAGCATAATGTTTCCACCTCCATGTTTGACGGTGGGGATGGTGTTCTTGGGGTCATAGGCAGCATTCCTCCTCCTCCAAACACGGCGAGTTAAGTTGATGCCAAAGACCTAGTTTTGGTCTCATCTGACCACAATACTTTCACCCAGTTCTCCTCTGAATCATTCAGATGTTCATTGGCAAACTTCAGACGGGCCTTTATAAGTGCTTTCTTGAGCAGGGGGACCTTGCGGGCGCTGAAGGATTTCAGTCCTTTCACGGCATAGTGCAGGGTTCTTCAATTCCGGTCCTGGAGGGCCAAAACACTTGTGTTTTTTTTATTTCTACCTGGTAGTTAATTGCACTCACCTGGTGTCCCAGGTCTGAATTAGCCCCTGATTAGAAGGAGAGGATGAAAAACAGAGGTGTTTCGGCCCTCCAGGACCGGAATTGAAGAACCCTGGCATAGTGTGTTACCAATTGTTTTCTTGGTGACTATGGTCCCAGCTGCCTTGGGATCATTGCCAAGATCCTCCCGTGTAGTTCTGGGCTGATTCCTCACTGTTCTCATAATTCCTGTAGTTCCTGTAGTTCCTGTAATTCCTAAAATTCTCCTGAGTGGTGCAGTGGTCTAAGGCACTGCATCGCAGTGCTAGCTGTGCCACTAGAGATCCTGGTTCAAATCCAGGCTCTGTCGTAGCCAGCCGCGACCGGGAGACCCATGGGGCGGCGCACAATTGGTCCAGGTAGGGGAGGGAATGGCCGGCAGGGATGTAGCTCAGTTGGTAGAGCATGGCATTTGCAATGCCAGGGTTGTGGGTTCGATTCCCACAGGGGGCCAGTATTAAAAAAATAATGTATGCACTAAATGAAAGTCGCTCTGGATAAGAGCGTCTGCTAAAATGTAAATGTAAATAATCATTGCAACTCCACGAGGTGATATCTTGCACGGAGCCCCAGGCCGAGGGAGATTAACAGTTATTTTGTGTTTCTTCCATTTGCGAATAATCGCACCAACTGTTGTCACCTTCTCACCAATTGTTTGGCGATGGTCTTGTAGCCCATTCCAGCCTTGTGTAGGTCTACAATCTTGTCCCTGACATCCTTGGAGAGCTCTTTGGTCTTGGCCATGGTGGAGAGTTTGGAATCTGATTGATTGATTGCTTCTGTGGACAGGTGTCTTTTATACAGGTAACAAGCTGAGATTAGGAGCACTCCCTTTAAGAGTGTGCTCCTAATCTCAGCCTCGTTACCTGTATAAAAGACACCTGGGAAACCAGAATTCTTTCTGATTGAGAGGGGGTCAAATAATTATTTCCCCTCATTAAAATGCAAATCAATTTATAACATTTTTTGACATGCGTTTTTCTGGATTTTGTTGTTGTTATTCTGTCTCTCACTGTTCAAATAAACCTACCATTAAAATGATAGACTGATCATTTCTTTGTCAGTGGGCAAACGTACAAAATCAGCAGGGGGATCAAATACTTTTTTCCCTCACTGTACATGTTCTATCTAGAAGCAATAATCTGATCATTTCTAATAATGATACATTAATTTATGAATAGATATGGCAGGTTTCAGGACACTGATGTATCTGAATATGTTGAAAAAATATACTGCCACTATTTTCACCGCCAAAGAATAGCAGTGTGGTTTTAATATGATTTGACTCTTTGCAGGCTGTCACGCTGTCTAGTCACAGAGGAAGGCTGTGATTTCTCTGGTTTCAGCTCTGAGGTCAAACCCCTCACACCTGAGAGAGCTGGACCTGAGCTACAATGACCTGAAGGATTCAGGAGTGGAGCTGCTCTCTGCTGGACTGGGGAATCCCCACTGTAAACTGGAGACTCTGAGGTCAGTATTCCTGTAGTTGGTCAACAAGTGATAACTGTTCACCAGATCCACGTGTGTTTACCAGGCACACATAGTCCATACCATATGTGTTTGGACAGTGAAGCTTACAGTTTTTAATTCGGTGCTATGCTCCAGCATTTTGGATTTGAGATAAAATGTTTCATATTAGGTGGAATTACAGAATGTCACCTTTTATTTTATGTTAATGGTGAGAGTTTAGCATATTTTGTTGTAGCCTCTGGAACTCTCTCACTCATTATTATTAATGATTAATTCATAATTTTTCTTAATCATGGCATCATCAGGATTCATTTAGTAATGTTTAGAAACATGTTATCTACTCACTTAGACAGAAAATTAATCCAGTCATCATCCACCATTCAGTTACTATTGGGCAAAACATAACCCAAAACACAACCAAAACAAACTGCAATGCAACCAACGAGTTTGGGACCAAATACTAAACCTTTGACTACTTTAATACACTTGAAGTGAATTGGTCAGAATACTTTTGACTTCTTCAAATGGGGGGACTAGATACCATAATTTTAATGATAGCTTTATTTGAACAGTGAGAGACAGAATAACAATAAAGAAATCCAGAAAAACGCATGTCAAAAATGTTATAAATTGATTTGCATTTTAATGAGGGAAATAAGTATTTGACCCCTCTGCAAAACATGACTTAGTACTTGGTGGCAAAACCCTTGTTGGCAATCAGAGGTCAGACGTTTCTTGTAGTTGGCCACCAGGTTTGCAAACATCTCAGGAGGGATTTTGTCCCACTCCTCTTTGCAGATCTTCTCCAAGTCATTAAGGTTTTGAGGCTGACGTTTGGCAACTCGAACCTTCAGCTCCCCTCCACAGATTTTCTATGGGATTAAGGTCTGGAGACTGGCTAGGCCACTCCAGGACCTTAATGTGCTTCTTCTTGAGCCACTCCTTTGTTGCCTTGGCCGTGTGTTTTGGGTCATTGTCATGCTGGAATACCCATCCACGACCCATTTTCAATGCCCTGACTGAGGGAAGGAGGTTCTCATCCAAGATTTGACGGACATGGCCCCCGTCCATCGTCCCTTTGATGCGGTGAAGTTGTCCTGTCCCCTTAGCAGAAAAACACCCCCAAAGCATAATGTTTCCACCTCCATGTTTGACGGTGGGGATGGTGTTCTTGGGGTCATAGGCAGCATTCCTCCTCCTCCAAACAAGGCGAGTTGAGTTGATGCCAAAGACCTAGTTTTTGGTCTCATCTGACCACAATACTTTCACCCAGTTCTCCTCTGAATCATTCAGATGTTCATTGGCAAACTTCAGACGGGCCTTTATAAGTACTTTCTTGAGCAGGGGGACCTTGCGGGCGCTGCAGGATTTCAGTCCTTTCACGGCATAGTGCAGGGTTCTTCAATTCCGGTCCTGGAGGGCCGAAACACTTGTGTTTTTTAAATTTCTACCTGGTAGTTAATTGCACTCACCTGGTGTCCCAGGTCTGAATTAGCCCCTGATTAGAAGGAGAGGATGAAAAACAGGGGTGTTTCGGCCCTCAGGACCGAATTGAAGAACCCTGGCATAGTGTGTTACCAATTGTTTTCTTGGTGACTATGGTCCCAGCTGCCTTGGGATCATTGACAAGATCCTCCCGTGTAGTTCTGGGCTGATTCCTCACTGTTCTCATAATTCCTGTAGTTCCTGTAGTTCCTGTAATTCCTGTAATTCTCCTGAGTGGTGCAGTGGTCTAAGGCACTGCATCGCAGTGCTAGCTGTGCCACTAGAGATCATCGTTCAAATCCAGGCTCTGTCGTAGCCGGCCGCAACCGGGGAGACCCATGGGGCGGCGCACAATGTGGTCCAGGTAGGGGAGGGATTGGCCGGCAGGGATGTAGCTCAGTTAGTAGAGCATGGCATTTGCAATGCCAGGGTTGTGGGTTCGATTCCCACAGGGGGGCCAGTATGAACAAAATAAAAAAAATAATGTATGCACTAAATGTAAGTCGCTCTGGATAAGAGCGTCTGCTAAAATTTAAATGTAAATAATCATTGCAACTCCACGAGGTGATATCTTGCATGGAGCCCCAGGCCAAGGGAGATTGACAGTTAATTTGTGTTTCTTCCATTTGCGAATAATCGCACCAACTGTTGTCACCTTCTCACCAATTGTTTGGCGATGGTCTTGTAGCCCATTCCAGCCTTGTGTAGGTCTACAATCTTGTCCCTGACATCCTTGGAGAGCTCTTTGGTCTTGTCCATGGTGGAGAGTTTGGAATCTGATTGATTGATTGCTTCTGTGGACAGGTGTCTTTTATACAGGTAACAAGCTGAGATTAGGAGCACTCCCTTTAGAGTGTGCTCCTAATCTCAGCTCGTTACCTGTATAAAAGACACCTGGGAGCCAGAAATTTTTCTGATTGAGAGGGGTCAAATAATTATTTCCCTCATTAAAATGCAAATCAATTTATAACATTTTTTGACATGCGTTTTTCTAGATTTTGTTGTTGTTATTCTGTCTCTCACTGTTCAAATAAACCTACCATTAAAATGATAGACTGATAATTTCTTTGTCAGTGGGCAAACGTACAAAATCAGCAGGTGATCAAATACTTTTTTTCCCTCACTGTACATGTTCTATCTAGAAGCAATAATCTGATAATTTCTAATAATGATACATTAATTTATGAATAGATATGGCAGGTTTCAGGACACTGATGTATCTGAATATGTTGAAAAAATATACTGCCACTATTTTCACCGCCAAATAATAGCAGTGTGGTTTTAATATGATTTGACTCTTTGCAGGCTGTCACACTGTCTAGTCACAGAGGAAGGCTGTGATTCTCTGGTCTCAGCTCTGAGGTCAAACCCCCTCTCACCTGAGAGAGCTGGACCTGAGCTACAATGACCTGGAAGGATTCAGGAGTCAGACTGCTCTCTGCTGGACTGGGGAATCCCCCACTGTAAACTGGAGACTCTGAGGTCAGTATTCCTGTAGTTGGTCAACAAGTGATAACTGTTCACCATATCCACATGTGTTTACCAGGCACACATAGTCCATACTATATGTGTTTGGACAGTGAAGCTTACAGTTTTTAATTTGGCGCTATGCTCCAGCATTTTGGATTTGAGATAAAATGTTTCATATTAGGTGGAATTACAGAATGTCACCTTTTATTTTATGTTAATGGTGAGAGGTTAGCATATTTTGTTGTAGCCTCTGGAACTCTCTCACTCATTATTATTAATGATTAATTCATACTTTTTCTTAATCATGGTAAAATCATCAGGATTCATTTAGTAATGTTTAGAAACATGTTATCTACTCACTTAGACAGAAAAGTAATCCAGTCATCATCCACCATTCAGTTACTATTGGGCAAAACATAACCCAAAACACAACCAAAACAAACTGCAAATGCAACCAACGAGTTTGGGACCAAATATTAAACCTTTGACTACTTTAATACACTTGAAGTGAATTGGTCAGAATACTTTTGACTTCTTCAAATGGGGGACTAGATACATAAAGCGCTTTCATTTGAAATGTTAGCTTCTCTGTCAAAATAGATATGGTGTGGACTGTATACTCATACAATCTAAATATGTTACCTCACCATCTGTCTTTTTGACTGATACTGCTTTTAAACTGCTCTGGTCAGTCTACTCAAATATTTGTACTATACAGTGAGGGAAAAAAGTATTTGATCCCCTGCTGATTTTGTACGTTTGCCCACTGACAAAGACATGATCAGTCCATCATTTTAATGATAGGTTTATTTGAACAGTGAGAGACAGAATAACAATAAAGAAATCCAGAAAAACGCATGTCAAAATGTTATAAATTGATTTGCATTTTAATGAGGGAAATAAGTATTTGACCCCTCTGCAAAACATGACTTAGTACTTGGTGGCAAAACCCTTGTTGGCAATCACAGAGGTCAGACGTTTCTTGTAGTTGGCCACCAGGTTTGCACACATCTCAGGAGGGATTTTGTCCCACTCCTCTTTGCAGATCTTCTCCAAGTCATTAAGGTTTTGAGGCTGACGTTTAGCAACTCGAACCTTCAGCTCCCTCCACAGATTTTCTATGGGATTAAGGTCTGGAGACTGGCTAGGCCACTCCAGGACCTTAATGTGCTTCTTCTTGAGCCACTCCTTTGTTGCCTTGGCCGTGTGTTTTGGGTCATTGTCATGCTGGAATACCCATCCACGACCCATTTTCAATGCCCTGACTGAGGGAAGGAGGTTTTCATCCAAGATTTGACGGTACATGGCCCCGTCCATCGTCCCTTTGATGCGGTGAAGTTGTCCTGTCCCCTTAGCAGAAAAACACCCCCAAAGCATAATGTTTCCACCTCCATGTTTGATGGTGGGGATGGTGTTCTTGGGGTTATAGGCAGCATTCCTCCTCCTCCAAACACGGCGAGTTGAGTTGATGCCAAAGACCTAGTTTTTGGTCTCATCTGACCACAATACTTTCACCCAGTTCTCCTCTGAATCATTCAGATGTTCATTGGCAAACTTCAGACGGGCCTGTATAAGTGCTTTCTTGAGCAGGGGGACCTTGCGGGGCGCAAAACACTTGTGTTTTTTTAATTTCTACCTGGTAGTTAATTGCACTCACCTGGTGTCCCAGGTCTGAATTAGCCCCTGATTAGAAGGAGAGGATGAAAAACAGAGGTGTTTCGGCCCTCCAGGACCGGAATTGAAGAACCCTGGCATAGTGTGTTACCAATTGTTTTCTTGGTGACTATGGTCCCAGCTGCCTTGGGATCATTGCCAAGATCCTCCCGTGTAGTTCTGGGCTGATTCCTCACTGTTCTCATAATTCCTGTAGTTCCTGTAGTTCCTGTAATTCCTGTAATTCTCCTGAGTGGCGCAGTGGTCTAAGGCACTGCATCGCAGTGCTAGCTGTGCCACTAGAGATCCTGGATCAGATCCAGGCTCTGTCGTAGCCGGCCGCGACCGGGAGACCCATGGGCGGCGCACAATTGGTCCAGGTAGGGAGGGAATGGCCGGCAGGGATGTAGCTCAGTTGGTAGAGCATGGCATTTGCAATGCCAGGGTTTGTGGTTCGATTCCCACAGGGGCCAGTATGAAAAAACTAAAAAAATTATGTATGCACTAAATGTAAGTTGCTCTGGATAAGAGCGTCTGCTAAAATTTAAATAATCATTGCAACTCCACGAGGTGATATCTTGCATGGAGCCCCGGGCCGAGCGCGAGATTGACAGTTATTTTGTGTTTCTTCCATTTGCGAATAATCGCACCAACTGTTGTCACCTTCTCACCAATTGTTTGGCGATGGTCTTGTAGCCCATTCCAGCCTTGTGTAGGTCTACAATCTTGTCCCTGACATCCTTGGAGAGCTCTTTGGTCTTGGCCATGGTGGAGAGTTTGGAATCTGATTGATTGATTGCTTCTGTGGACAGGTGTCTTTTATACAGGTAACAAGCTGAGATTAGGAGCACTCCCTTTTAAGAGTGTGCTCCTAATCTCAGCTCGTTACCTGTATAAAAGACACATGGGAGCCAGAAACCTTTCTGATTGAGAAGGGGTCAAATACTTATTTCCCTCATTAAAATGCAAATCAATTTATAACATTTTTGACATGCGTTTTTCTGGATTTTTTGTTGTTATTCTGTCTCTCACTGTTCAAATAAACCTACCATTAAAATTATAGACTGATAATTTCTTTGTCATTGGGCAAGCGTACAAAATCAGCAGGGGATCACATACTTTTTTCCCTCACTGTACATGTTCTATCTAGAAGCAATAATCTGATAATTTCTAATAATGATACATTCATTTATGAATAGATATGGCAGGTTTCAGGACACTGATATATCTTAATATGTAAAAAAAAATATACTGCCACTATTTTCACCACCAAAGAATAGCAGTGTGGTTTTAATATAATTTGACTCTTTGCAGGCTGTCAGGCTGTCTAGTCACAGAGGAAGGCTGTGCTTCTCTGGTCTCAGCTCTGAAGTCAAACCCCCACACCTGAGAGAGCTGGACCTGAGCTACAATCACCCAGGAGACTCAGGAGTCAGACTGCTCTCTGCTGGACTGGAGGATCCACACTGCAGACTGGAGAAACTCAAGTATGTAGAGGGTTTATGTCAATGTTCATATCAGACATGTTGGAGTTATCTCAGGCTAGTTAAGACAAACATTCTGACCACCACTTGGACTAAGTTATATGCTGACCGTGTGTGTGTGTGTGTGTGTGTGTGTGTGTGTGTGTGTGTGTGTGTGTGTGTGTGTGTGTGTGTGTGTGTGTGTGTGTGTGTGTTAGTGTGTGTGTGCCCTGTGTTTGTGGGTCCAGTGTGTGTGTGTGTGTGTGTCCAGTGTGTGTGTGTCCAGTATGTGTGTGTTTGTCCTGTGTGTGTGTGTGTGTGTCCTGTGTGTGTGGGTCCATGTGTGTGTGTGTGTGTCTGTGATCAGTGTGAGTGTGTGTCTAGTACTCAATATGGTGTTCACATATTAGTACACACACTGTACAAACACGACACACACTGGACACATACAGACACTGGACACACACACAAACACACAAAACACACACAGACTGGACAAACACACACATACTGACACACACACACTTGACACAGACACACACAAACACTCACACACACACACTGGACACACACACCCTCACACACACACTGGACACACACCCACACTGGACACACTCCCACACTGGACAAACACACTTATACCTGACACACACAAACACACTGGACACACACACACACAATGGACACACACAAAAGAAAAGCACACACACACACACACACAACTGGACACACACACACACACTGGACACACAGTGTGTGTGTGTCCAGTGTATATGTGTGTGTGTGTGTCCGTGTGTGTGTCCAGTGTGTGTGTGTTTGTCCATTGTGTGTGTGTGTTGTGTGTGTGTGTGTCCAGTGTGTGTGTGTCAGTGTGTGTGTGTGTCCAGTGTGTGTGTGTGTCCAGTGTGTGTGTTTGTACTGTGTGTGTGTGTGTGTGTGTGTGTGTGTGTGTGTGTGTGTGTGTGTGTGTGTGTGTGTGTGTGTGTGTGTGTGTGTGTGTGTGTGTGTGTGTGTGTGTGTGTGTGTGAGTTCAGGTGTATCCCTCAATGACTGTCTGTTCTTCTGCTTACCGCTACAGTGTGGAACATGGTGGAGAGAACACAATGAAACCTGGACTTAGAAAATGTGAGTGTTGACTGCTGTGAAGAATATGACTAAGAATAAGTCTTAATTCAAGTTAAGTCAAAGTCAAAGACCACCATCATTACTTACTTGGTCATATTAAATATCAGCTGTAGTTCTACAGAAGCACAAATCAGGGACACCAAAGTTTACAAAGAGTTGCTTTGACAATGTGTGTGTCTGTGTGTGGCGTGTTCGTGTGACTTTAGGAAATGTTTGTGTATGTTCAGGATGTGTGTGTGTGTTCAGGATAAGTGTGTGTGTGTAATTAATGTGAATAAGTGTGTTTTATATTACCATACAGTATAACATATGATCATTCAACAAGTCTCAAGTTACCTTAACTAATCCTTTTGATACCTAGAAACATCTATATTAAATGAATTAATGAAAAGTGAGTTAACATTCTAATGTGAATGATGATGATTTCTAATATTGTGTCTGGTTTCATTCATCAGATGTCTGTGATCTCACACTGGACCCAAACACAGCAAACAGATTCCTCTCTCTGTCTGAGGAGAACAGAAAGGTGACATGGAGGACAGAGAAGCAGCCGTATCCTGATCACCCAGAGAGATTTGAGGTCTATAGACAGGTGCTGTGTAGAGAGGGTCTGACTGGGCGCTGTTACTGGGAGGTAGAGTGGAGTGGGGGAGGGGGTTTATATAGGAGTGACATATAAAGGAATCAGCAGGAGAGGAAGGCTTGATGACTGTGGGTTTGGATACAATGGCAAGTCCTGGAGTCTGCTCTGCCATGACAACAGTTACTCTGCCTGTCACAATAATAAGTCCACTACCATAGACGTCCCCTCCTCCAGCTCCCACAGAGTAGGAGTGTATCTGGACTGGCCAGCCGGCACTCTGTCCTTCTACAGAGTCTCCTCTGACACACTGACCCACCTGTACACATTCCACACCACATTCACTGAGTCCCCTCTATCCAGGGTTTGGGGTTTATGGTGTTGAATCCTCAGTGTCCCTGTAAATAATAACCATGGTAACACTGACAGACACACACACACACACTGGACACACACTGGACACAAACACACACACTGGACACACACACACACACACAAACACTGGACACACACACACTGGACACACACACACACACACACACTAGCACACACACACACACACACACATACACACACTGGACACACACACACTGGACACACACACACACACTAGACACACAAACACTGGACACACACACACACACACACTGGACACACACACACACTGGACACACACACACACACACACACACACACACACACACACACACTAGACAAACACTCACACACACTAGATTCACACACACAAACACTGGACACACACACACACACTGACACACTGGGGACACACACTGGACACACACACACACACACTGGACACACACAAACACTGGACACACACAAACACTGAACACACACACACACACACACTGGACACACACATATTGAACACACACACACACTAGACACACACACACTGACACACACCTGGACACACAAACACACTTGATACACACACACACACACACACACATACACACACACACACTGAACAAACACACTGAACACACACACACCGGACAAACACACACTGGACACCCACACACTGGACACACACACAGACACACTGGAAACACACACACGGGACACACACATACACACTGGACACACACACACCTAACACACACACACACAAAGGACACATACACAGGACACACACACACACTGGACACACACACCTCACACACACTGGACAAACACACACACACACACACAGGTCTCACACTCATACACACTGGACACACACACACTGGACCCACACACACACACACGGGACACACACACACTGGACACACACACACTCACACTGGACCCACACACATACACACTGGACACACACACACACGACACACACACATACACACTGGACACACACACCTGACACACACACACACAGGACACACACACACACACACACACACACACACACACACACACACACACACTGGACACACACACTCACACACACTGGAAACACACACTGGACACATTTCCATGTGTTGGATTTTGATGAAAAGGAAATCCCCATATAGCCTACTGGACAGGACTTTGCTATGGCATCTTCTGTTTGGGTGTCTCAGGTCAGGTCTGAGCCATGATCAGAATGTGTCTCTGTGTCTATTTCAGCCCTGCCATTTCTACCTGTCCTGATCTAGTGTTTCACCCCTGACCTCCCTCACACCGTCTCACTGTCCATGTCTGCTTTTAGCTCCCACCTCTACTTCACTGTGTTATAATGGACCTTATGCTTGTTATGTCACCTCTGTAACCAGTTATCAAACATACTGACCTTTCTGACCCTATCCCATGGCCCTACTTTCTACAACTGAACATTTAAAATCCTCTATTAGTTTTATTTAGTGTCCATTTACTTATCTATGTATTTGTTGTATATTGGGGTTGTGCTGCAGAGCATCATGGGGGTTTGTATGTGTTGAGATGATCACGTTCCGGATAAATGGTTGAACTGATTCCTGTCTCCTGTCTCATCATTATTGAATTGTTATACAGACGTGGTTATGAAACTCACGAGACATAACAAAATATTGGCGATGAGTAAGTCTGAATCTACAGGAACTATTCTGTCTGGAAGAAGTGGGTTTTTACAACAGTTTAAAACTGTTATTTTCTGTGGTCCAGTCTAGGCTAATGTTAGCACAGTGTATTGCTAGCAGAGGCAAGTGCATAGTCCAGCTAGCTAAGAGAGAGTTAGCATCGTCATGGACGGCAGAAAAGGACTGGAGACGGACGTCGGAGCGGGAAAACAACTTGATTAAAAGGGAGGAACATACAGTGATTAAAGGAAAGGACATTTATTCAACTGTGAAGATGAACCTTTTAATTAAATCTGCTAAATGAGCGAACTTAGGAGGAAACGTCAGTGAGTGAAGTGAATGAAGATCATGTGACTGAGGAAAATATTGCTGTGGTTGAGGACAATACTGAAGTGAGTGACAATCAGGAGCTTATTGAGAAATGAACAATTATTGGAATTGTTGGAAACCTTGGACAGTTTGATGAAAGTATTGAGCAGTGGAGCTCACATGCAGAACGGTTTGAATATTTTGTTATTGTAAATGACATGGATGAGGACAACAATGTGCCTCCATGTTTTAGTGTAATGGGGCCAAAGACATTTAATTTACTAGGCAGCCTGCTACAGCCAGTCAGAACAGGTAATAAGACGTATGGGGATATTGTGGAGATACTTAAAGGACATTTTTCACCAGAACCACTAGTTAATGCTGAAAGGTTCAGGTTCCACAGGAGACATCAGGAAGAGGGAGAATCAGTAACAATGTTTGCTGCTGCATTAAAAGAAACTATCAGAACACTGTGAGTTTAATGCTGTTCTAAATGACATCATTAGAGACAGACTAGTATGTGGGCTACGGAGTGAAGCTACACAAAAGAGACTGTTGACTGAAAGTCATCTGACCTTGGCAAAGGACATTGAAATCAGTGTGTCCATGGAACTAGCTGCTAAAGAGGCTCACCAGTTGAGTTCATCAGGAACTTAGTGGGTTCATCTAACAATCCTAATCATCAGCTGATACATTTTAATCTCATACACAGGGTGCAAACCTTCCACCTAGAAAACATAGTTTAATGAACATATTAACCTCTCTTCTGTGTGATCTATGTAATCAATGTAAGGTTCTGTATTTATTTTTCTCAGTTCACCTTGTGTTCTTGAACGTAGCCCTGTTTCTTTGTGTTCTTGAACATAGCCCTGTTTCTTTGTGTTCTTGAACGTAGCCCTGTTTCTTTGTGTTCTTGAACGTAGCCCTGTTTCTTTGTGTTCTTGAACGTAGCCCTGTCTTTCATTTTTGTTCATTGACATGGATCAGAACAACATTGTGCCTACATGTTTAGTGTAATGGGGCCAAAGACATTTAATTTACTAGGCAGCCTGCTACAGCCAGACAGAACAGGTAATAAAACGTATGGGGATATTGTGGAGATACTTAAAGGACATTTTTCACCAGAACCACTAGTTACTAAGACTTTTCCTAGCTCGTTTGTGAGAACCAGTTATAGCCTTCAGTCCTAGTTTTGTTTCACCTGCCTGTTTGCCTACCTGTGTATGTCCATTGCCTGCCTGTGACCACGATTCCTGTCTTCTGTAAAGGCGTAATAAACACCTGCTGCGCTCTGTGCGTGAATCTACACCTTTTTCTCCCTGAGTATTCATTACAATACCCTAATGTTAAGTGTCATAAATGTATAGTTATTAGAGCAGACATCTTTAAAGATAATAAGAAAGAGGGAAAAAGATAGAAACTAAATGAAATGATGAAAGTATAAAATAGTAACCATCTGGTGAGCTAATACCCTGACCCTACCACAAACCCACCACCCCTCCCCAACTGAGGGAGTTAATAAACCATACCCTTAGACGCTAGTCTTTAAGCTAGATGTACCTGCTATGCATAGCATCGCCCCAAAGAGGTTCATTCTAAATTATATGGATATGGCATTAGAAGTGCATTGACTGTTCCCTGTAACATGAATATATTGTTGGTCGAGTCACAAAGTACAATTTGAATCAAAGCGACAAACATCGGCAACAATAATGACTTGACTATTTATCCCCACTTGAGCATGTCTCAACAACAACAACAACAACAACAACAACAGAGGATGTGTCCATAGTCCCCAACAGCGCCTACCCGCACACACAAACGTCAACCAATCGGCATTTTCATTTATTTTATTTATATTTCCCCTTTATTTAACCAGGTAAGAAGCCAGTTGAGAACAAGTTCTCATTTCCAACTGCGACCTGGCCAAGATAAAGCACCAAGGCACCCTGAAACCTGCGCTGTGAAACAATGCACCCAAGCAGCACAGGAAAAAAGACATCAAGCTATGATGAATACATGGAAACCTTTACCAGACGATAACTATTATCCATCAAATATAAAATAGAGACAATTAGTTAAACAATCACCATCCTCCTGAGTTCACCCTCCCAACCCCCCCATTATATATATTTATACACACATGTATACACACACAACTGTCCAGCTATCAGCTAGCTGGCAATTAGGTGTCCAGCCAGTGAGTAGCTTCTCCCTGCCTCGGTATCACTAACGCTAGACAGCATCTCTAACAAAAAACAAGCCAGCAAACGTAATAGTAGCTACAATTCCTGAAGTAATATAAACACCATAGTTAGGCTTGAAACCCAGTCAAAAGCCACATCACTATTTAACCAAACCCCACTGGACCTCTATGGGTAAAATAAAAGTATCCAGAAAGAAAATGTAACTACCTGGCATAGTGTGGCTGTAGCTATAGTAACACCCTGGTAAACTTAGCGAGCTGGCTAAATAAGCGCAGGCAACATTAGCTATGATCCAACTTTACCTGGCCTGTCATTATGGCTAGCCATCTAGCCAGCCAAACAGCCGATCCTATGAGTCATTTGGTTGTATCCTCATGTTCTAACAGTTCACTATCCACTGTATCCAAGTTCAAAGACAGTTCCTCCTGATGTAGTAGACGGGAACAAGTCAGGAAGTTCTTTCCTCATGTATGTTTCAGCCGTCTTCATTGAGTCAAATGTGCGCTCACCATTCTTGGTTTACGTCCACAAAGTCGTCGGGTAGCAGCAGGCCGTGTATGCCGAGCCAGCCTGCCGCCAGAAGCCTCTTCAGTGGGGGGAGAAAGCCATCCTCCTCTTGTGTAGTATGGGGAGAAACCTTGAAATCTCAAATTCAAGCACTTTTGGAAATTTTCGTGAGAATCTAATTTCTCCTCGAGTTTAGAGATGGCATCTTCCAACTTCTTGTGCTTTTGATCCACTTCCAGGCGGACGTCCAGGATGGCAGCCTGTTGGTCAGCATGGTCTTTTTGTAACTTTGTCACTCGTTCCTTTGTGACGTTCTGGTCTTCGTGGGAGTTTATCGACCAGCACATCAATTTTGCTGAGGCGTTCAGAAAGTGTCTCTTGGATTGTAGTTATACCCTTGTCCATCACCATTCTGAACCATGCTGGTGCTTCTTCTGAGATAACATCCACCGAGGCCGAAGAAGGGCTGTCAGACACTAGTGGTTCTGGGGGGGCAGTGCCCCTGTGACAACAAGCTATGATGAATAAATGAAAACCTTTACCAGACGATAACTATTATCCCTCAAATAGAAAATAGAGACAATTAGTTAAACAATCACCATCCTCCTGAGTTCACCCTCCCAACCCCACCATTATATATATTTATATACACATGTACACACACACACACAACTGTCCAGCTATCAGCTAGCTGGCAATTAGGTGGCCAGCCAGTGAGTAGCTTCTCCCTGCCTCGGTATCACTAACGCTAGCATACATCTCTAACAATAAACAAGCCAGCAAACGTAATAGTAGCTAAAAATTCCTGAAGTAATATAAACACCATAGTTAGGCTTGAAACCCAGTCAAAAGCCACATCACTATTTAACCAAACCCCACTGGACCTCTATGGGTAAAATAAAGTATCCAGAAAGAAAATGTAACTACCTGGCATAGTGTTGCTGTAGCTATAGTAACACCCTGGTAAACTTAGTGAGCTGGCTAAATAGCGCAGGCAACATTAGCTATGATACAACTTTACCTGGCCTGTCATTATGGCGCTAGCCATCTAGCCAGCCAGCCAGCCGATCCTATGAGTCATTTGGTTGTATCCTCATGTTCTAACAGTTCACTATCCACTGTATCCAAGTTCAAAAGACAGTTCCTCCTGATGTAGTAGACGGAACAAGTCAGGAGTTCTTTCCTCATGTATGTTTCAGCCGTCTTCACAGAGTCAAATGTGCGCTCACCATTCTTGGTTTACGTCCACAAAGTCGTCGGGTAGCAGCAGGCCGTATGCCGAGCCAGCCTGCCGCAGAAGCCTCTTCAGTGGGGAGAAAGCCATCCTCCTCTTGTGTAGTATGGGAGAAACCTTGAAATCTCAAATTCAAGCACTTTTGGAAATTTTCGTGAGAATCTAATTTCTCCTCGAGTTTAGAGATGGCGTCTTCCAACTTCTTGTGCTTTTGATCCACTTCCAGGCGGACGTCCAGGATGGCAGCCTGTTGGTCAGCATGGTCTTTTTGTAACTTTGTCACTCGTCCCTTTGTGACGTTCTGGTCTACGTGGAGTTTATCGACCAGCACATCAATTTTGCCGAGGCGTTCAGAAAGTGTCTCTTGGATTGTAGTTATACCCTTGTCCATCACCATTCTGAACCATGCTGGTGCTTCTTCTGAGCTAGCATCCACCGAGGCCGAAGAAGGGCTGTCAGACACTAGTGGTTCTGGGGGGGCAGTGCCCCTGTGACGACAAGCTATGATGAATAAATGAAAACCTTTACCAGACGATAACTATTATCCCTCAAATAGAAAATAGAGACAATTAGTTAAACAATCACCTTCCTCCTGAGTTCACCCTCCCAACCCACCATTATATATATTTATATACACATGTACACACACACACACAACTGTCCAGCTATCAGCTAGCTGGCAATTAGGTGGCCAGCCAGTGAGTAGCTTCTCCCTGCCTCGGTATCACTAACGCTAGCATACATCTCTAACAATAAACAAGCCAGCAAACGTAATAGTAGCTAAAAATTCCCTGAAGTAATATAAACACCATAGTTAGGCTTGAAACCCAGTCAAAAGCCACATCACTATTTAACCAAACCCAACTGGACCTCTATGGGTAAAATAAAAGTATCCAGAAAGAAAATGTAACTAACTGGCATAGTGTGGCTGTAGCTATAGTAACACCCTGGTAAACTTAGCGAGCTGGCTAAATAGCGCAGGCAACATTAGCTATGATCCAACTTTTACCTGGCCTGTCATTATGGCGCTAGCCATCTAGCCAGCCAGCCAGCCGATCCTATGAGTCATTTGGTTGTATCCTCATGTTCTAACAGTTCACTATCCACTGTATCCAAGTTCAAAAAGACAGTTCCTCCTGATGTAGTAGACGGGAACAAGTCAGGGAGTTCTTTCCTCATGTATGTTTCAGCCGTCTTCACAGAGTCAAATGTGCGCTCACCATTCTTGGTTTACGTCCACAAAGTCGTCGGGTAGCAGCAGGCCGTATGCCGAGCCAGCCTGCCGCAGAAGCCTCTTCAGTGGGGAGAAAGCCATCCTCCTCTTGTGTAGTATGGGAGAAACCTTGAAATCTCAAATTCAAGCACTTTTGGAAATTTTCGTGAGAATCTAATTTCTCCTCGAGTTTAGAGATGGCATCTTCCAACTTCTTGTGCTTTTGATCCACTTCCAGGCGGACGTCCAGGATGGCAGCCTGTTGGTCAGCATGGTCTTTTTGTAACTTTGTCACTCGTTCCCTTTGTGACGTTCTGGTCTTCGTGGAGTTTATCGACCAGCACATCAATTTTGCTGAGGCGTTCAGAAAGTGTCTCTTGGATTGTAGTTATACCCTTGTCCATCACCATTCTGAACCATGCTGGTGCTTCTTCTGAGATAACATCCACCGAGGCCGAAGAAGGGCTGTCAGACACTAGTGGTTCTGGGGGGGGGGCAGTGCCCCTGTGACAACAAGCTATGATGAATAAATGAAAACCTTTGACAGACGATAACTATTATCCCTCAAATAGAAAAGAGAGACAATTAGTTAAACAATCACCATCCTCCTGAGTTCACCCTCCCAACCCCACCATTATATATATTTATATACACATGTACACACACACACACAACTGTCCAGCTATCAGCTAGCTGGCAATTAGGTGGCCAGCCAGTGAGTAGCTTCTCCCTGCCTCGGTATCACTAACGCTAGCATGCATCTCTAACAATAAACAAGCCAGCAAACGTAATAGTAGCTAAAAAATTCCCTGAAGTAATATAAACACCATAGTTAGGCTTGAAACCCAGTCAAAAGCCACATCACTATTTAACCAAACCCCACTGGACCTCTATGGGTAAAATAAAAGTATCCAGAAAGAAAATGTAACTACCTGGCATAGTGTGGCTGTAGCTATAGTAACACCCTGGTAAACTTAGCGAGCTGGCTACAAATAGCGCAGGCAACATTAGCTATGATACAACTTTACCTGGCCTGTCATTATGGCGCTAGCCATCTAGCCAGCCAGCCAGTCAACATTAGCTATGATACAACTTTACCTGGCCTGTCATTATGGCACTAGCCATCTAGCCAGCCAGCCAGGCAACATTAGCTATGATCCAACTTTACCTGGCCTGTCATTATGGCGCTAGCCATCTAGCCAGCCAGCCAGCCGATCCTATGAGTCATTTGGTTGTATCCTCATGTTCTAACAGTTCACTATCCACTGTATCCAAGTTCAAAAGACAGTTCCTCCTGATGTAGTAGACGGGAACAAGTCAGGAGTTCTTTCCTCATGTATGTTTCAGCCGTCTTCACAGAGTCAAATGTGCGCTCACCATTCTTGGTTTACGTCCAAAAGTCGCCGGGTAGCAGCAGGCCGTATGCCGAGCCAGCCTGCCGCAAGAAGCCCTCTTCAGTGGGGAGAAAACCATCCTCCTCTTGTGTAGTATGGGGAGAAACCTTGAAATCTCAAATTCAAGCACTTTTGGAAATTTTCGTGAGAATCTAATTTCTCCTCGAGTTTAGAGATGGCATCTTCCAACTTCTTGTGCTTTTGATCCACTTCCAGGCGGACGTCCAGGATGGTAGCCTGTTGGTCAGCATGGTCTTTTTGTAACTTTGTCACTCGTTCCTGTCAGGGGGCGAGTTGTAGGTGGAATGTAGGAATCAAACGCAGGACGAGACTGAATGTTCCAAAGGCTGTATTACTGGCCAAACAAAGGCAACAGGACAACTAAGCCCGAAAGCGAAAAAACACACGCACGAAGGCGAAAGGTAATTGCGCACTAACAGGTGCGACAAAATGTACGGTGCACACACAGGTGCGAAAATGCTCCAGCACAGTGGAGAAATAAGCTCAACCGAGCTAAACACAATACTGATGCTCCAGCACAGTGGAGAATAAGCTCAACCGAGCAAAACACAATACTGACGGAAATAATTACACACAACACTAGACAAACACAACGAGAAACTTATAGGACACTAATTACGCCAAAACAGAAACAGGTGTGAAACAAACAGACAAAAAGCAAACGAACATGAAACATATAGCGGTGGCAGCTAGAATTCGAGACGACGAACGCCGAAGCCTGCCCGAACAAGGGAGAGGCAGCCTCGGCCGAAACCGTGACAGTACCCCTCTGACGCGCGGCTCAGACGTGCGCCGACTCCGGCCTCGGGACGACCAGGAGGACGGGCAGAGGCGCGTCGGATGCCTCCGATGGAATTCCGTCAGGAGCGACGGGTCCAAAAGCGTCTCTCCTCGGCACCCAGCACCGCTCCTCCGGACCGTACCCTCCCACTCCACTAGATACTGGAGACCCCCATCCGACGTCTCTCGAATCCAAGATGGATCTCACGGAGTACGCCGGTGCCCCTCGATGTCCAACGGGGGCGGAGGAGGTCTCCAAGATCTCATCTTCTTGGAGTGGGCCCGCTACCACCAGCCTGAGAAGGGACACATGGAACGAGGGGTTAATACACTCATACTCCACAGGTAGCTGTAATCTATAACATACCTCGTTCAACCTTCTCAGGACTTTAAATGGCCCTACAAACCGCCGACCCAGTTTCCGACAGGGCAGGCGGAGGGGCAGGTTTCTGGTAGAGAGCCAGACTCGATCACCAGGTGCGTACACCGGTGCCTCACTGCGGTGGAGATCAGCGCTTCGCCTTCTGACGTCGGAGGGCCCGGCTGCAGGTGGGACGTGTGCAGCGTTCCCAAGTCTCCTCCGAGCGCCGCGCCCACTCATCCACCGCAGGAGCCTCGATCTGGCTCTGCTGCCAGGGTGCCAGAACCGGCTGGTAACCTAACACACATTGAAATGGAGTTAGGTTAGTGGAGGAATGGCGTAGGGAATTCTGGGCCATCTCGGCCCAGGAACGACTTGACCACTCCTCCGGCCGGTCCTGGCAGTATGTTCGAGAAACCTACCACATCCTGGTTTACTGCGTTCCACCTGCCCATTGCTCTCCGGGTGGTAACTCGAGGTGAGGCTCACCGAGACCCCAACCGCCTCCATAAACGCTCTCCAGACTCTGGAGGTGAATTGGGGACGATCAGCCACAATGTCCTCGGGATGCCGTGAGTGCCGAACACATGGGTAAACAGTGCCTCGGCAGTTTGCAGGGCAGTAGGAAGACCCGGCATGGGGAGCAAACGACAGGCCTTAGAGAACCGGTCCACAACGACCAGGATGGTAGTATTCCCTTGGGAGAGGGGAAGGTCTGTTATAAAGTCCACTGAGAGGTGGGACCATGGCGTTGTGGAACGGGCAGGGGTAGCAACTTACCCTAGGTAGATGTCTAGGCGCCTACACTGGGCGCACACCGAGCAGGAGGAAACATAAACCCTCACATCCTTGCCAACGTGGGCCACCAGTACTCTGGCACTAAGACAGTGCACTGTCCGCCGATACCCGATGTCCAGAGGAGGGTGACCCGGTGAGCCCAATAGATCAATCGATCCCGAACCTCGAGCGGAACGATCCACTCTCCGGGCACTGCGGTGGACTAGTCGGTGCGTAACCCGCCGAGTTCAGCATCGACCTCCCCACACTACCGGTGCCACCAGAACACGACTCAGGCAGTATGGGAGTGGGCTCCACGGACCTCTCCTCCGTGTCATACCGCCGAGACAGTGCATCTGCCTTGCCATTCTGTGACCCAGGGATGTACGTGATCTTAAAAGTAAACCTGGTCAAGAACATACTCCATCTTGCCTGGCGAGGGTTCAGCCTCCTGCCGCCGCGGATACTCCAGGTTACGGTGGTCCGTCAAAATGAGGAAAAGGGTGTTGAGCCCTCAAGCCAGTGCCTCCACACCTTTAGAGCCTGTACCACGGCTAACAGCCCCTGTCCCCACGCCATAGTTCCCTCGCCGGACTGAGCTTCTTAGAATAAAAGCACAGGGGCGGAGATTAGTGGCGCGCCAGACCGTTGTGAAAGCACTGGCTCCCGGCCTCCGACGCGCGTCCACTACCTGAACGGCAAAGAGGATCCGATGCGCCAGCACCGGGCCGAGGCAAACAGGTCCTTCAGCCTCCCAAACGCCCTGTCCGCCTGGCCGACCACTGCCAGACGCATCCGGACCCCCTTCAACAGAGACGCGGATGGGAGCTGCCACCTGTCCAAAACCCCGGATAAACCTCCTAGTAATTTGCAAACCCCAAAAACTGCTGCACCTCACAGTGGTTGGTGTTTGCCAATTACGCATGCCGACACCCGGTCTACCTCCATCTTCACCCCTGACGCAGACAACTGATAACCCAAAAAGGGAGACCGACTCCTGGAAAAACAGACACTTCTCTGCCTTCACATACAGGTCGTGGCTCCACCAGCCTCCGCAACACCCCTCGCACCAGGGCCACATGCTCGACACGGGTAGGTGAGTACACGAGAATGTCATCAATGTACACCACCACCCCCTGCCCCTGCATGTCCCTAAGACTCATCCACAAATGATTGGAAAACTGACGGCGCTCATCAACCCGTATGGCAATGTACCAGATACTCATAATGGCCCGAGGTGGTACTAAAGGCTGTTTTCCATTCATCGTCTCCCTTGATGCGCACCAAGTTGTACGCGCGCTCCTGAGATCTAATTTCGTGAAGAAACGCGCCCCATGCAACGACTCAGTCATGGTCGCAATCAGCGGGAGTGGATAACTATACTTCACCGTAATCTGATTGAGACCACGGTAATCGATGCACGGACGCAAACCACCATCCTTTTTCTTCACGAAAAAGAAACTCGAGGACGCGGGGGGAAGTGGAAGGTCAGTGATGTGTCTTTGTCTCAGCGATCTGCCCATGTAAATCTCACATAGCTTTCTTCTCCTCCTGAGACAGAGGATACCATGGCTCCGTGGGGAGCGCAGCTCCCTGCCTGAAGGTTTAGTCGCACAATCCCCCTGCCTATGGGGTGGCAACCGCGTCCGCCCTCGCCTTACTAAACGCAATAGCCAAATCCCCATACTCAGGTGGAACGCGGCAATGCGGGCACCTGGTTTGGACTCTCCACCGAGGTAGCCTCACGGAACGCCCAAACATCTACCCACACACTGAGCAGACCACTCCATCAGAGCCCTCTCCTGCCCGAAATCGCTGGTTATGGGTACTCAACCAGGGCATGCCCAGCACCACCGGATACGCAGGAGAGTCAATCAGGAACAGCTGAATCATCTCCTGATGATCCCCCCGCGCTTACACATCCTAGGTGGCGCCGTGACTTCCTGATTAAGCCCGTACCCAACGGACACTATCTAGGGCGTGAACGGGAAAAAGGAACATCAACAGGAATGAGGGGAATCCCCTAACGCTAAACAAAACTTTTTACCAATAAAATTCCCAGCCGCGCCTGAATCTACCAGCGCCTTATGCTGGGAATGAGGTTCTACCTGTGGAAAACTTACAGGCATACAAAATGGGCAACAGTGAGCTCTGGGTGAGTGGGGCGCCTACTCACCTGGAGGGAATCCCCAGTGCGGGACCTGTCGTCATCTCCCCTAGGAGGCCATCCCCAGCACCTAGCCGCGGTGTGTCCTCCCCGACCACAGTTGGTGCAGTGGATGGACCCCCCAGCCTGCCGCCACTCTCCTCTCTCTAAGCGCCAGCGCCCGAGTCCATAGGACACGGCTCGGAGGCGCTGAGGGTGGAATGGACGGACCCTCCCAGGACGCCCGCGGGTAGCCAGCAGGGTATCCAACCTGATGGACATATCAACCAGCTGGTCAGTGAGGCTGGTGTCCCCACAGCCAGCTCCCACGGACGTCCCTCTCGTAGGCTACATCTGTATAGATCGATGAGGGCCCGATCATTCCACCCCCATCTGCCAAGCAGAGTACGGAATCGGCACGAATTCTGGGCACTTGTCTCCCCTCCCCTGCCGGAGGAAGACCAGACGCCTTCCGCGTCCCCTCCGGGGATGGTCAAACACTCGCCCGAAGCGGCGGGAGAACTTCCGGTGTACGTAATCGTCGTGGCGTCGATCTTCCTCCACTCCGTGGGCCCACTCCAACGCTTTCCGGCCAGGCAGGAGATCAGGCGGACACGCTCTCATGCCCTGAAGGTGCCGGTTGCGACTGTGGCCAGGTATAGCTCCACCTGGAGCAGGGAATCCCTGACACCCAGCCGCGGTCCCGCCGTAGGGCCCTCGGGAGAGATAGTCGGACTCCTCGAGGTTCCGGCGCTGGAATGGGCGGGCTCGCCGATGGTGCTGGCAGGGCGGGAGGCGGTGAGGCGAACCCCAGCCTCGGAGGTGGAAATCACCTCCTGCAGGGCGGTCCCCGTCTGCAGGAGCTGCTCTTGTTGATCCCGAACCTGGGCTTCCAGTCTCGTCTGGGCTGCCCGGCTCCTGCTGATTTCACGCAGGGTGTGTAATTCTGTCAGGGGCGTGTTGTAGGTGTAATGTAGGAATCAAACGCAGGACGCAGACTGAATGTTCCAAAGGCTGTATTACTGGCCAAACAAAGGCAACAGGACAACTAAGCCCGAGAGCGAAAAACACACGCATCGAAGGCGAAAGGTAATTCTGCACTAACAGGTGCGACAAAATGTACGGTGCACACACAGGTGCGAAAATGCCCAGCACAGTGAGAAATAAGCTCAACCGAGCTAAACACAATACTGATGCTCCAGCACAGTGGAGAATAAGCTCAACCGAGCAAAAACACAATACTGACGGAAATAATTACACACAACACTAGACAAACACAACGAGAAACTTATAGGACACTAATTACGCAAAACAGAAACAAGGTGTGGAAACAAACAGACAAAAGCAAACGAACATGAAACAATGCCTATCGGTTGGCAGCTAGAATTCGGAGACGATGAACGCCGAAGCCTGCCTGAACAAGGGAGAGAGGCAGCTTCGGCCGAAACCGTGACAGTTCCTTTGTGACGTTTCTGGTCTTCGGTGGAGTTTACTCGACCAGCACATCAATTTTGCTGAGGCGTTCAGAAAGTCTCTTGGATTGTAGTAACCCCTTGTCCATCACCATTCTGAACCATGCTGGTGCTTCTTCTGAGATAACATCCACCGAGGTCGAAGAAGGGCTGTCAGACACTAGTGGTTCTGGGGGGCAGTGCCCTGTGACAACAAGCTATGATGAATAAATGAAAACCTTTACCAGACGATAACTTATTATCCCTCAAATAGAAAAAGAGAGACAATTAGTTAAACAATCACCATCCTCCTGAGTTCACCCTCCCAACCCACCATTATATATTTTTATACACATGTACACACACACACACAACTGTCCAGCTATCAGCTAGCTGGCAATTAGGGTTAGCCAGCCAGTGAGTAGCTTCTCCCTGCCTCGGTATCACTAACGCTAGCATACATCTCTAACAATAAACAAGCCAGCAAACGTAATAGTAGCTAAAAATTCCCTGAAGTAATATAAACACCATAGTTAGGCTTGAAACCCAGTCAAAAGCCACATCACTATTTAACCAAACCCCACTGGACCTCTATGGGTAAAATAAAAGTATCCAGAAAGAAAATGTAACTACTCTGGCATAGTGTGGCTGTAGCTATAGTAACACCCTGGTAAACTTAGCGAGCTGGCTAAATAGCGCAGGCAACATTAGCTATGATACAACTTTACCTGGCCTGTCATTATGGTGCTAGCCATCTAGCCAGCCAGCCAGTCAACATTAGCTATGATCCAACTTTACCTGGCCTGTCATTATGGTGCTAGCCATCTAGCCAGCCAGCCAGTCAACATTAGCTATGATCCAACTTTACCTGGCCTGTCATTATGGCGCTAGCCATCTAGCCAGCCAGCCAGTCAACATTAGCTATGATCCAACTTTACCTGGCCTGTCATTATGGTGCTAGCCATCTAGCCAGCCAGCTAGTCAACATTGGCTATGATCCAACTTTACCTGGCCTGTCATTATGGCGCTAGCCATCTAGCCAGCCAGCCAGGCAACATTAGCTATGATCCAACTTTACCTGGCCTGTCATTATGGCGCTAGCCATCTAGCCAGCCAGCCAGTCAACATTAGCTATGATCCAACTTTACCTGGCCTGTCATTATGGCGCTAGCCATCTAGCCAGCCAGCCAGGCAACATTACCTATGATCCAACTTTACCTGGCCTGTCATTATGGCGCTAGCCATATAGCCAGCCAGCCAGCCGATCCTATGAGTCATTTGGTTGTATCCTCATGTTCTAACAGTTCACTATCCACTGTATCCAAGTTCAAAAGACAGTTCCTCCTGATGTAGTAGACGGGAACAAGTCAGGGAGTTCTTTCCTCATGTATGTTTCAGCAGTCTCACAGAGTCAAATGTGCGCTCACCATTCTTGGTTTACGTCCACAAAGTCGTCGGGTAGCAGCAGGCCGTTTGCTGAGCCAGCCTGCTGCAGAAGCCTCTTCAGTGGGGAGAAAGCCATCCTCCTCTTGTGTAGTATGGGAGAAACCTTGAAATCTCAAATTCAAGCACTTTTGGAAATTTTCGTGAGAATCTAATTTCTCCTCGAGTTTAGAGATGGCGTCTCTCCAACTTCTTGTGCTTTTGATCCACTTCCAGGCGGACCGTCCAGGATGGCAGCCTGTTGGTCAGCATGGTCTTTTTGTAACTTTGTCACTCGTTCCCTTTGTGACGTTCTGGTCTTCGTGGAGTTTATCGACCAGCACATCAATTTTGCTGAGGCGTTCAGAAAGTGTCTCTTGGATTGTAGTTATACCCTTGTCCATCACCATTCTGAACCATGCTGGTGCTTCTTCTGAGCTAGCATCCACCGAGGCCGAAGAAGGGCTGTCAGACACTAGTGGTTCTGGGGGGCAGTGCCCCTGTGACATCAAGCTATGATGAATAAATGAAAACCTTTACCAGACGATAACTATTATCCCTCAAATAGAAAATAGAGACAATTAGTTAAACAATGACCATCCTCCTGAGTTCACCCTCCCAACCCACCATTATATATATTTATATACACATGTACACACACACACACAACTGTCCAGCTATCAGCTAGCTAGCAATTAGGTGGCCAGCCAGTGAGTAGCTTCTCCTGCCTCGGTATCACTAACGCTAGCACATCTCCTAACAATAAACATGCCAGCAAACGTAATAGTAGCTACAAATTCCCTGAAGTAATATAAACTACATAGTTAGGCTTGAAACCCAGTCAAAAGCCACATCACTATTTAACCAAACCCGACTGGACCTCTATGGGTAAAATAAAAGTATCCAGAAAGAAAATGTAACTACCTGGCATAGTGTGGCTGTAGCTATAGTAACACCCTGGTAAACTTAGCGAGCTGGCTAAATAGCGCAGGCAACATTAGCTATGATACAACTTTACCTGGCCTGTCATTATGGCGCTAGCCATCTAGCCAGCCAGCCAGTCAACATTAGCTATGATCCAACTTTACCTGGCCTGTCATTATGGCGCTAGCCATCTAGCCAGCCAGCCAGTCAACATTAGCTATGATCCAACTTTACCTGGCCTGTCATTATGGTGCTAGCCATCTAGCCAGCCAGCCAGCTGATCCTATGAGTCATTTGGTTGTATCCTCATGTTCTAACAGTTCACTATCCACTGTATCCAAGTTCAAAAGACAGTTCCTCCTGATGTAGTAGACGGGAACAAGTCAGGGAGTTCTTTCCTCATGTATGTTTCAGCCGTCTTCACAGAGTCAAATGTGCGCTCACCATTCTTGGTGTGCGTCCACAAAGTCGTCGGGTAGCAGCAGGCCGCAGGCCGAGCCAGCCTGCCGCAGAAGCCTCTTCAGTGGGGGAGAAAGCCATCCTCCTCTTGTGTATATGGGAGAAAGATCCGGAAAGATCATGATTCTGGCATCTCCGTACTGAGCTCTCCCTTTGCTCGGGCAGCAGAGAGGATGCGGACAGGACCTCCTGATCCTCCTGATGTAGTAGAAGTGGTAATAAATAAAGTCAGATGTACATCATTGGAGAGACTGAGAGTGATGTCAGCCAATCCCGGGAGGAGCCACCGGGTGCAGCCAGTGATGAACATGGACCCAAGAACTCTGATGGGGGACAGGAGGAGGAGCTTCAAGGCGGCCTGGTACCACATCCACCCCCTGGCTTCAATATTCAAACAAATCAGACTCTGGGTTTTGTTACGCCTGTCTCAGAGACTGGATTGGATTCAAAATTGGGTTTTAACAACTGGAAGAAGGCAACTTACAAAGACGGGGAATTTGCAATTCATGCAAGGGCTGAGCGGCACAAACAAGCAATGATTACATGGAGAGTCTATCAAAAAGCTGTAAAAAGTAATGCAACACTGGTAAATGCCCTAAACAAGGAACACAACAAACAGGTTCAAGAAAATGGGGACTATATTAAAACAATAGGAGAAGTACTACTATTTATAGCCACACAAAACATTGCACAAAGAGGACACGATGAGTCTGCAGAGTCTGATAATGAAGGGAACTTCATGGCAATCCTAGAAACAATAGCTAAGCATGACACAACTGTGGAAAAAAGGTTGACTTCCATTCATAATGCAAAATACACAAGCAAAGGGATTCAGAATGAGGTTCTGAGTTGTTTGGCAGACATGGTTCCAACAGAGATGATAGAAGAAGTGAAAGACAGTGAGGTCTTCAGCATAATGGCAGACGGAAAACAAAAGATGTTAAAATAAAAGGATCAGATATCTCCAGTACTCAGGTACTATTTCAGTGGAGCTGTCCATGAGAGCTGTCTCCACTTTGAATCGGCTGATCCACTAGATGCAGCAGGGCTTACTGACAACATCATACACAAATTAGAAAGTCATGGTCTTGAATACAAAAACAACCTAGTAGGCCAAGCATATGACGGTGCTTCAGTTATGAGTGGCAGCATTCAGGCGTCCAGGCAACGCATTAAAGAACAAGCAAAGCCTTTTACCTCCACTGCAGTGCACACTGTCTAAACTTAGTTTTAGTGGATACAGTCAAAGCTGTCCCTGAGGTAGGACAGTTCTTCTCCTTACTAGAAAGATTGTATGTCTTCACATCTGGGTCATACATGTGCATCAAAAATGGCTTAGCGTACTTAGAGAGATGTACCCAGGTGCACCTAGAGAGCTTCAGAGACTAAGTGACACTCGCTGGGCATGTCGATATATGGCTCTACATACTATTATGGATAGATTGCCTGCCGTTAAGCGAGTCCTGCAAGACATAGTCCAAGAACACAACGGTGACAGGTCTGTTGAGGCACGAGGTCTGCTTGCACAGATAGATTTACAATTCATTGTGTTCCTTGTTCCACGGCATAACGTTTTTGGAGAAGCAACATTTCTATCAGAGATGCTACAGTCTTCATCACTTGACCTGTCAAAGGCTGTTGATTTAGTTGAAGCCTTAGTTCAAACTTTGAATGACTACAGGGATTAGTCATTTTTCTGATGACCTATGGAATGAAGTGTTGAACACAGCTGAGCAATGTGATACTGCAATACAGCCCCCTGCAAAACCTTGCCTTGGGAGAGGTGTGCACATTTCATGGGCGGGATCTGTACCCAGGTGTCCTATGGGAAAAACCAGTGTCTTGACCATTAGACCAAGAGTTAATGCCTTCTTGACCTGAGGGTGACACTGATTTTGAAGTTGAAGGCAGGACTACATCTTTACCAGATCATGAGACAGACTCATGTTTTCTACACACATGGGATAGTGTAAAAGGAACTTTGCCTAGGAAGCACATGCTAGAAGTGTTAGGAGGTGGAAGTTAGAGAATTAGTCCAGTAACTGAAAGGTCACTGGTTTGAGTCCTGAGCCAGACAACAAACGTGGGATTGGATCTGAACTGGCAGATCTGTGACCAACCCCTTTCAGAAAGACAAATTCCCTTTGTTCCCTGTAACATGGACTAATAAAGTTGTACTTTACTGTGCTGTGCTGCACTTTATTGAACAGAACCTGAGAGTCCAGCATGTCAGGGGATGGGGTGGGGGGTGGGGGTGAGAGCAGCAGTGGGGGGATGGGTAGCTAGTCCTTGATTGGCTGTAGACCTGGGGAGCCACAACTGCCAAGAGAAATTCAATCTACCCTTTTTACCAACATAATGTTTTACACACCCTTTTTGTGGAATGTTAATGTTTAAATTTAAAATCAACACTGAGCTTTTTCATGTTATAATCTGTTATTTATCAAATCTGATAGTAAGATATTGAAACCATATACAATATGCACTAGAAATGGTTGTAATGAAAACCTGAGACACTCCTATAGACCTATGGAATTATGAGGGGGAAAAATTATGTATTTCTGAAAGATATCAAGTAATTTAGGATTTTAAGTCAATTCTTGCGTGGGAAACTGCAGTCTGGTTTGTTTGTCTGAGTGAACAGAGCAGTTGGGGGAAGGGAATACACATACAATGTTTCAATCTCCAACTGTCTTGTTTCACAGACTCCTGTGAGAGAGAATATAGTAGACGGTTGCTGTCAAAAAGTGATTGGTGAGTTTTCCTGTGTCCTGTGTTTATGACCTTTTAAGGACATCCTGTCCGGACGTTCTCTTCACTATTTAGGTGTGCTTATGTAACTTGATAGTGCAGGGTTACAAAAGGCCTCTGAAAAGGAGAACAATGCTAATTCAGCTTTTTTTCTAAGAAAAACATTATTATAATAATCATACATTTAAACATGTATTGTTTAGTACGGTGTAGTATTGTGTAATAATACAGTTTATGATCCATATAAAGGTTTAGTAGTAAACATTAGTGTCATAGTTTAATATTCAATATTGTATAGTGAACTTTAATAACTTGTATATATGCTTCCATTTCTGTAGCAACATTTTAGAAGAAAATAAAAGGTTTGAAAGAAAATTGTATTTACCTTCAATGAATTACAGCTCTCTTTCTTTCTCTCTCCACACAGCCATTGGTTCCTTGGGTTGTGTGTGTGGTGTGTCTTTCAAACAACTGTTTTTTTAAACCGGTTGAACCTTTAACCTTTTAGAAAGAGTTCTCAGGGGGGGCGTCCGGGGATGTCCGGGAGCCGTCCAAGGATGGAATGTCCAGTGGATGTCTCAGTCAATTAAAAACAAAGGAAAATTTTATTCTTTAAGATGTCCTGTTTTACTGCTGACCTAAACAGATCCATTTGACCCCATAAAAGAGCGTCCGTGGGATGTCTCAGTCAACCAAGAAAAAAGACCCAGAGGACCAGAAGGCCTGAAGACATACATCTTAAAGAGACTCCTTGAATCATTTATTCCTCATGGAGCATTTTGAAGGTGAGTTGAATTTTCAATATGATGAAGGCTTTTATATCTAACTATGCATATATATATATATATATATATATATATATATATATATATATATATATATATATATATATATATATATATATATATATATTATTTATGTTGTATATTATAAATGAATGTTTTTAATAATGTATTGTATAAAATTATATAGTATATAATGAATGAGATGTTGAGTTATTGATTTTTTAAAACGAGAATGGACTCTACCTACATATGTATATATCCTACTGTTTATACCAAACAAATGTCAATTTTATGTGACATATCTCAAGGTGTCTGAGTGGCGCAGTGGTCTAAGGCACCGCATCGCAGTGCTAACTGTGCCACTAGAGATCCTGGTTCGAATCCAGGCTCTGTCGCAGCCGGCCGCGACCGGGAGACTCATGGGCGGCGCACAATTGGTCCAGCGTCGTCCAGGGTAGGGAGGTAATGGCCGGCAGGGATGTAGCTCAGTTGATAGAGCATGGCGTTTGCAATGCCAGGGTTGTGGGTTTGATTCCCACGGGGGGCCAGTATAAAAAAAGATATGTATTCACTAACTGTAAGTCGCTTCTGGATAAGAGCGTCTGCTAAATGACGTAAATGTAAATGTAAATGTGTCTCAGAACCCATGAAAATGCATGCCAAACAAGTCTCTACTCAAGAGTGGACCCCAGGCTCCATCTAGTGGTTATACAGTTACATCACAGTTATAGAAAAATTACTAATCAATTGAATATGTGTGTGTGTGTGTGTGTGTATCTAGAATGTTAGTATAATATTATATATATATATATATATATATATATATATATACCTACATATGTATTTATCCTACTGTTTTTACCAAACAAATTTGTCTAAGTGTCTAATCAAGAGTGGACCACTGGCTCCACCTAGTGGATGTTCAGTTACATCACAGTTGTAGAAATAAATTACCTGGCACGTTAGTATACTATTCTATATCCCTCTCTCAATGGATAACAATTCACTCAATGGATAACAATGGTTTTTTAAATATTTAACAGTATTTCAATATTTGGTTTTTGCAGACATTTTAAGACTGGATGACATACAATTTTCAGGTAATTAATATTATTATTTTATTAGTTTTTTTTAAGGGGGTAGATCAGCTTAATATTGCAGATAGATTGTAATTTACATCAATGTAATTGTCTGCATCACTTCCAGTCCCCCATGTTTTTATATATATATACACACACACATATTTACATTTACGTCATTTAGCAGACGCTCTTATCCAGAGTGAGTGAGTGCATACATTATTTTTATTTTTTTCTCCATACTGGCCCCCCGTGGGGAATCGAACCCACAACCCTGGCGTGGCAAACGCCATGCTCTACCAACTGAGCTCCATCCCTGCCGGCCATACCCTCCCCTCCCTGGACGACGCTGCAAATTGTGCACCGCCCCATGGGTCTCCCGGTCGCGGCCGGCCACGTACAGAGCCTGGATTAGAGCCAGGATCTCTAGTAGACCACTGCGCAACTCGGAGATAATACACATACACATACATATACACATATATACACATATATATATACACACACATACATACACACATACATACACACATACAGTGAGGGAAAAATGTATTTGATCCCCTGCTGATTTTGTGATTGGACAGTTTTTTTGTGTTGCTTCCATTTGCGAATAATCACACCAAATGTTGTCACCTTCTCATCAAACTGCTTGGCGATGGTCTTGTAGCCCATTCCAGCCTTGTGTAGGTCTACAATCTTGTCCCTGACATCCTTGGAGAGCTCTTTGGTCTTGGCCATGGTGGAGAGTTTGGAATCTGATTGATTGATTGCTTTGTGGACAGGTGTCTTTTATACAGGTAACAAACTGATATTAGGAGCACTCCCTTTAAGAGTGTGCTCCTAATCTCAGCTCGTTACCTGTATAAAATACATCTGGGAGCCAGAAATCTTTCTGATTGAGAAGGGGTCAAACACTTATTTCCCTCATTAAAATGCAAATCAATTTATAACATTTTTGAAATGCTTTTTCTGGATTTTTTTGTTGCTATTCTGTCTCTCACTGTTCAAATAAACCAACCATTAAAATTATAGACTGATAATTTCTTTGTCAGTGGGCAAACGTACAAAATCAGCAGGGGATCAAAAACTTTTTTCCCTCACT
Organism: Coregonus clupeaformis; assembly: GCF_020615455.1. Classification (NCBI taxonomy): domain Eukaryota; kingdom Metazoa; phylum Chordata; class Actinopteri; order Salmoniformes; family Salmonidae; genus Coregonus; species Coregonus clupeaformis. Next base: position 23,113 of record NW_025533801.1, on the reverse strand, counting down.
GTACCATAAAATTATAGACTATAATTTCTTTGTCAGTGGGCAAACGATACAAATCAGCAGGGATCAAATACTTTTTCCCTCACTGTACATACATACAGTACATATCCTTTAAAAAAATACATTCCCCTTTATTACTTTCCAACCCCTTCACTAATTGGAGTAAACGAGTGAACAACAATGCTTAAGCCTCTACTTCCAGCTTATATTTACTATATACATTTCATGGACACAGCAATTTTACAATAATTATATTTTGTTTGTTTTTGCTCCTGAACTTCTTCTACTCTCAACCTCTCCGATAATTTTCATGATGTCCATCCAGTTTGCTTCTATATGCCATATCTTTCTAACTGTGCTCTTTCCCAAAAGCTCCCAACCTACAACCTATATACTTATTATGGACACAGTATGCTTACGTTATTAGTTATCTTGTTATTATTTGTTGTTAGTTGTTATTAGTCCCATCCTTCAACTCCATTCAACACCTCCCATCTATCTCTTAACACCATCCATACTTAGGATTTCTATTTGCCATATATATTTCAACTGTATATTATTGATCGATTGACTATGACTTTTCAGATCACCCAGTAATGCTATCTGCAGGGTTAGCTCCAGGTAAATATTGAATCCTTTAGCCATTTCTGGACCTGTGTCCAAAAACAAGCTACAAAATGGACAGAACCAAAACAAATGATCTAATGATTCTGTGTCTTCGCAGCAAAATCTGCAGAGCTGGGAAGATTGTATCCCCCATATAAATAAAATTATATTGGTTGCAAGAATTTAATATAATAATTTAAATTGAAAAATTCTAAGTTTTGCGTATCAGTTCATAAACACTATGCCATGGAATCGGTATCGTCAAAAATCTCTTCCCAACTATTTTGCAATCTATATGGGACGGCTGTCAGTCTTTTGGTCCTTAAATGAAACTGGTATACTTTTTTATTTATTACAGTTTTCTTTAACCAATTATGTTCTTTAATGCAAGGCACGACAGACAAGTTCCTTACTTTTCTCCCCCTTCCACTTTCCTCTTCCATTTTTGTGTAATGCTGCAATTATTTGGTTGAAAATTTGGGTAGAGCAGACATTTCCATATGTTTTGTTAGCTGCATGTGTGGTGATGCAGTTTGTTAGGGACTCTTTCTATACTGATGCGGCGGGGGAGACTTCTCTGTGAAAGCTAAGGTGCCGATGTCACATGACAAGGGTTCCCTCTCACCTAGAGATCGTAGACATGCAAGTATCTTATCTGAGGCAGGCGCTTCAGTCTGTGGGCTGCGCAAAGTTTTGGACTGAGCATATTATTGCAGAAAAAATTCCCAAACAGACACGAGAAAATCCAGCTTCTCTCATATGAAAACGAATGCTGTCAAATGTGAATCTTCATCACTGCAGGTTTCCTGATTACCTGCCAAACTTTTCTGCTCTCCCAAATCTTAAAAGTGCAATTTCTTTCTTTTTTCCCTCAATGTACTTACTATTTTTGGATTATTGATTGTAATTGAATGTTAACAACATGTATAATTTCTATTCCAGGAGCAAGGGGATTTCCTTATCTCATTGGAATATTGCCCAGGGCTAGGGGTGGAACAGTTAGTCAAATTAAGTAGTCTTATTTTTAGGTTGTAATAGGAGCTACCAAATTAAGGCCTGGCCATGTTTTTTGTTTTTGTTTTTTTTCCAAAGGGGTTTTTCAAATAAAAACACAACACACCTAGTATGATGTTATAAAGGGTTGTTATTTTGAGTGTTAGGAGTTTCAACAGGTCAAAGGTGATACGTCTTAAAGGAGCATTTAATGACGTTTTTTATTTTTTGACTGAGCTTTAGGTATACATAATTTCTTATGAGAATAACTGTCATGAGGATTTAATGTACATTTGGGATACACAACATTTATGAAATGTTTTCAATATTGGTAATTATTAGTATACTGTGGGATGGAACATTTCATTGAATGATTTCAATGACCTCTGAACTATGTCCTGGCTTTATAGTGTGACTTGATCACCCGCACTGTAAATCCTAGAGGCATGCTGAATTGGGGGGTTAGTTATGATAAGGATAATTGTGAAGAAGTTTATAATTTGGTAATAATATATATGAATCGAACCATAAAATAACTAAAGAGAGAGGGAGTTGTCCTGGATGAGGGATACCTGTTGATAGTTTAATTGTACTAATCTAGGATTACTTTACGGGATAGAAGTAAATTAAGATATTATCAATGTTGTCATTTTAATTTAATTTTTATTATGCTTTAATAAACAATGTTGGTGTTTTGTTTTTTGAAAGCATGAATCACGTTGCGACTCATGTGTTCAAAAAAAGGGGTAGTATTGATGGTATGAGGATTTTTTTTGGGGGTATATTTGCATATTGTATTAAGTATATGAGCAGTAGTAAGTAATGTGTTATGGGTTAGATGAAATGTTTTAAGGAAAATGTATTGGTGGTAGAAGGAAGAATGTAGAGGGGGTCTTTCTATAACATGAGTGGACTGCAACAAGCTGCAAGGATGTGCACTTCCTAATCCAAAAGGCTTATCAGGACTGATAAGAAGACAGGATGAACTAGCATGCTGTGTCTCAACTAACAATGTTATGCAGACTTTCTTTAGAAAAGGTGAAGGCTTCTCTGCCAGACCTACCAGGAGAATCTGCACATTTTCTGCGACTTGGAGACTATGTGGTGGTAAAGGATTAAGGAAGTCATTGATGGACAACACCCAAGTGGGAAGGTTAGTAATAGGGGTTGATGGCTACCTTGATGGAGGGCCAAGTAAGAGAGAGAGATTCCTAGATCTATATGGACCATTGTAGGACTTTTCTAACGCAGAGGAGGAACGTGGCACGCTTCGGGCGGAGCATTGTTTTGTTTTGTCTGTGTGTTTTTGCAGCAGAGACTATTGGTACGCTGATAGAAGGATACACTCCACAGAGAGATGGTGATAAATGGAGAAGGACTCTGCATGATCAGAGAACTAGTGAAGGAAGAAGGTTCATGCATCATCACACAGTCTACACCAACGGAGGTATGGATAGAGGGGAGATTGAACAGGTATCAGGTCAACCACTGCAACAGATGGCTACGAGGAAACTGACGATCTGGAGATGATAGTAGGTATATACACTGCTAAAGTGATAGTATTGAGAATGCATTGAGATAATGATCTGTATTTATTTTCAGGATGAGGAAAAAACATAATTGAATTATGAATGTTTATAATGTATGTTAATATAAGTATACATTCTGAAAGTTGTAATGGGTGATTAAGTTGAGAGTTTGCATTTTCAGTGATAAGGATAAAGTGAATAAGAATAGTCATTTTAAATTTGGTTGAGTTAATTTGGTTGGTTATAATTTATAAGATGAATGAGTGATTTAAGTGAATTATTAGTATGTATCAGCATAGAAATGTTTTCTATAGATAGTATGGGTTTAAACAGTGATACATTAAGGTCATGTCTTAGGATACATTTATATGATTTATTGAATAGACATTGTTGACTCATACTGTTTGAAACATGGAAGTTAAGGTGAGGATTGTGAATGAAATCATGAACATGTTGATTAATTGGGTTAAAGTATTAACATATTAGTAACGATATAGATTTGAAGTATGGGGTGATATTGATATGGATGTTTAGGGTGCTACATATCTATGTTGAATGGCAAGTAATTAATTGATTCCTATCATGGGTTTATGATATTTTCATATGATGTGACATTTGGTTGAATTATTGAAGCAGGAATAGTCTAGGGATGTGATGATGTAACAGGGAGTGATAATAGAGTGTTATAATGTGTATGTTATATTAGGAATATTAGGAAGACAAAGGCGGAGTTAAACATTGTATATTTTAACAATCATGGGTTTTTAAGAATTGGGTCTGAGATGTTAATCATTAGCATTGGATGCTATTATATTAAGATTAGGAGGATATGGTAATTTGAATGCTGTTGAAGTCTTTTTCAAAGTTTTTTTAGTGGTAATTCCATAGGAACATGGATGGCAAGTATTATATGTCCTCTAGTGGCAATAGTACTTACTGTAGCTATAGTTATGGGGTGTTGTTTTCAAATTTTTCGGGGATTGATTTTAAGATCTGTACAAACGATTACTAACATGCCAGATATTACAGTTAGAGATGTATCAGTTAATGTTAATACAAGGAGGGAGAGGACTAATTATTATTCTATGTCATTTTATTTCAGTTTAGAGTCCATTAATAATGTTGATTGAGGAATGGGAACATTAAGTAATTGAAGTAATATCAACATTGACTAGCGCCATGTGTTCCCTCATTCAGGACTAGCTCTCTGCCAAATTATACAATTCTTCATAATTATCAGTATTATAAATTACCCTCAACTCTGTATAATAAATTACCTTAAATTCCTCATCCTATGCCTCTTGGCTTTCCAGTGTGGGTGATCAATTCACACTAGAAAGTCAAGACAGAGTTCAGAGGTCATAAAAACCCTTCAAAGAAGTGTTCCATTCTATAGTATAAACTAATCATTAACCACAGTCAAAACATTTCATAAACGTTTTGCATTCCCAGTGTACAGTAAGTCCTCATTACATTTATTCTCAAAATAAATCACGTGTTTACCCAAAACTCACATATAAAACAAAAAACTTCGAAAGTTCCATGTGTGTGTTCCTTTAAGACCTATCATCTTTGACCCGTTAAAACCCCCCTAAAATCAAAATAACAACCCTATATAACCATTATAATAGGTGGGTTGTGTGTGGTTATTTGAAAAACCCTATTGGAAAACAACAAACACAACTAGCCAGGCCTTATTTAATTTGGTAGCTTCCTCTTGTGACCTAATTATAAGACTGCCGAATTTTACTAACTGCTCCCCCTAGCCCACAGACTTTTGAAACATCCCAATGAGAGATAAGGAAATCCCCATTTTCCTGGAAGAGAAAGTATATATTTCGTTAACATTCAATTATAATCAGCAATCCAAAAATATTAATTACACACAAAACATGATGCAGATATACCCTGTCCTACCTCATATCAATAATCGCTTTGTTTCAATCTAATTCCTCATAACTACTCCAGAAGAAGATTACATAAAATCTCTCAAAAGATGAACATCTATAACCCCTTTTTCGGTAATGTAATCTGCTCAACTTGTTGCAGTGATGTATTGAAATATAAACCTATTGTTTAATAAATTCACAACTAACAAAATATGTGTACTTCTCCATCAGCATAATAGTAAAAACTACCTCCCATTGTTCAACGTACTCAGAAACAGATGATCGTTTTTAGAATTAATTAGCTGTTTGCATAACTCACTGATGGTTAAACAAACTATAGAATATAATAATAATAATAAAACAATTGTCAAAGAACGTTCCATATTCAACTATTCAGATATCTGCTCCACATTACCCCTGCATCCTTTACATCCTGATATAGCACAGCAAGCACTACTCTCTTTCACCCGCTTACTAAATCATGGCATCAGTCAATTCTATCCACAAACCACTACTACCTAATAACATATTTTCATTGACCTTACTAGAAATAATGATTTTAATACCAGTCTACTCAAACAATCCAATGCAACACTTCTCATCTCTCAATTAACCTACTCTCCTTTTCAAACAATCCAAATCGACATTTCTCATCTCTCAATTAACCTACTTTCCTTTTCAAAACAATCCAATGCAACACTTCTCATCTCCCAATTAACCTACTTTCCTTTTAACACAGAAAACCCTCTACAATCTCTTTTATCCTCTACTGCTGTCTTTCCATCTAACGGTACTTTAGCAGGTTACAAATTATTGTTAAGTTATAGTCAAAACACATAAAACCTCCATTCACAGAGATGCCACTGAAACTACTATGTTATCCAATGCCACAATGGTTTGTAGGACAATCTCTTTCGTATAATCTTATCAATTCACCCAGTGATCTAGGTCAACAGCATCAATGCAACAGTTTTGCTTCCTTCCCTACATGGTCTTGAACCAGGGTCCCTCTGCACACATTAACAGCAGCAATTCAAACAAAAGGCGTGACCTTGCAGAGCGAGGCAAACAACTACTTCAAGGTCGCAGAGCAAGTTACGTCACCAATCTAAACGCTACTAGTTAACACCACTAACTAGCACCCATTTCTCACCGTTAACACTCACCACCCTTTTACCTCCTCCCTTTCCACAGCAACCAGTGATCCGGGTACACCAAACTTAACCCATTATGACACTTACAGCTCTCTCACGTTCAGCCAACCCCCAGTTGCTAACACCCACAGATCAACACCTAGAAACTCCCAGACAACAAATAAAAACCATTCTCAAACAGCTGTTCTGCCTTTCCCTCTATCGTAGGGTTTAAAAAACTAACTTTACAACTTTAACAATCGATTGCTGCAGTACCTTAATGTTTGGTTCAGTTTATCTGTTAGGATATTGTGTCAGTAATATTTCTGTAGTTACCTCAGCTAAAAGTTTCTATATTCCTCAGTTAATGTTATCTTTCATACTCTGAATACCTCGAAATTGTCTTGCTATTCCTGTTAAATAGTTGTGTCTTTCAATTTGAACCAATCACGCTGCTAAATCTTCCATTCTACATCACCAAACCAAATACTTTGTAGTATCTGTCTAACAACGCATACCAACAGTTGAATTACACTCAGAAACCCAGATTTTACTCTATTCCCGGCCCAAACTCAGAAAACCTTTATTTATTATTTACCACCCCCCACCCCCTTGGGTGAGCAAGTTAATATATACATATTATTCAAATGGTCACTGTATCACCTCTCTAGTAATCGATTACACCCACATAAAATTCATCCTATTTTCACATCGCACATACTCCATATAAAACGTTAGAAACTCCTAGGTACTCACATAAAACAATCCTTTCGTGTTTTTTTTTAACGATTCTTAATCGACACAAATCAACTTCTTCAAATATACTCCCAGCGGAACCAAAAAAAACAGACTGTCGTTTCAAGGACACCGACCTTCCTGTCATTGGATCCTCACCAATTCTCTAACCTTCAGGAAAACTCAGTCAAAGTCAAGCCTCTCTTTAAAACATATACTTTTCCACTACACTCTAAAATAACCTCACGCCTCCATACCACTCCTTGATATTATATGATTGGCATTGGATGTACGGAACCACAATATAATGTTATATCAAAGCTTATTATCCAAACTTATATCAAATCGTCATACACATTCATAACAAAAATGGTGGCATTGAGTTGACTTAAAAGGTCTCTTCCCATTAACGCCATAGTAGTTGTAGCACTTCCTATACATGAATGTTGAAAAATAATATCCTCCAAATCAATTTGTAATGGGAGAGATATAGGATCAATTTGTAATGGGAGAGATATAGGATCAATTTGCATAGTTCCACTAATTCCAATAGACTGGACTTTCTGAATACTTAAAGGACAATTCAATCTTGTTGCCTTAAACATGACATAGTTGCCCCTGTATCTATTAGAAATTGAATTATTTTACCAGATACACATAAACTTAACTGTGGTATTTCTAATGGGCTAACCGAAATATGCAATTGTGGTGCATTGATCATGTGTTTAACCTCCTCCCTGCTTATCGGTGTTGTGGTGCATTGATCATGTGTTTAACCTCTTCCCTGCTTATCGGTGTTGTGGTGCATTGATCATGTGTTTAACCTCCTCCCTGCTTATCGGTGTTGTGGTGCATTGATCATGTATTTAACCTCCTCCCTGCTTATCGGTGTTGTGGTGCATTGATCATGTGTTTAACCTCCTCCCTGCTTATCGGTGTTGTGGGGGCATTGATCATGTGTTTAACCTCCTCCCTGCTTATCGGTGTTGTGGTGCATTGATCATGTATTTAACCTCCTCCCTGCTTATCGGGTGTTGTGGGTGCATTGATCATGTGTTTAACCTCCTCCCTGCTTATCGGTGTTGTGGTGCATTGATCATGTGTTTAACCTCCTCCCTGCTTATCGGTGTTGTGGTGCATTGATCATGTATTTAACCTCCTCCCTGCTTATCGGTGTTGTGGTGCATTGATCATGTATTTAACCTCCTCCCTGCTTATCGGTGTTGTGGTGCATTGATCATGTGTTTAACCTCCTCCCTGCTTATCGGTGTTGTGGTGCATTGATCATGTGTTTAACCTCCCCCTGCTTATCGGTGTTGTGGTGCATTGATAAGTGTTTAACCTCCTCCTGCTTATCGGTGTTGTGGTGCATTGATCATGTGTTTAACCTCCTCCCTGCTTATCGGTGTTGTGGTGCATTGATCATGTGTTTAACCTCCTCCCTGCTTATCGGTGTTGTGGTGCATTGATCATGTATTTAACCTCCCCCCTGCTTATCAGTGTTGTGGGGGCATTGATCATGTGTTTAACCTCCTCCCTGCTTATCGGGTGTTGTGGTGCATTGATCATGTGTTTAACCTCCTCCCTGCTTATCGGTGTTGTGGGGGCATTGATCATGTGTTTAACCTCCTCCTGCTTATCGGTGTTGTGGTGCATTGATCATGTGTTTAACCTCCTCCCTGCTTATCGGTGCTGTGGTGCATTGATCATGTATTTAACCTCCCCTCCCTGCTTATCGGGTGTTGTGGTGCATTGATCATGTGTTTAACCTCCTCCTGCTTATCGGTGTTGTATGTCATTGTCCCCATAATAGATTACCCGGCCTTCTCCTCTCTAGGTGTATTCTGGGAATTAGGGTGCGGTTGGGCAGGAGTCCAATTTCCCCTCTCTCTATCTCCATATCTTCGTCTCTCCTCATCCTGTATTCTAACGTTACAGTCTCCAACCCAATGTCCCCAGTGTTTACAATAATTGCAAGTATCCCTGTATCTGTTAAAGCTCCTTCTTCCTCCTCTGGAATTACCATTGGACCTTCCTCTTCCTCCATTATTATCCTTCCCCTGCTTCAACCAAAAATTCCATAATTGTATTTGCTAATCTATTGTTTAAATCGACATTTTGGTTTTGTTTGATTATTGTAAATATCATTTTATGTTCATTTTCGTCCTGTATGACCTCTAAACCTTCTTTCTGCTGTGTCAAAAGCTCTACCAAACCTTTGTAACACAATGGCCTGCATTCCTCGCACCACCGTTTGGTCTCAAAGTTATCTGTTTTAGCTTTAGGAAACGTATATTTTCACCTGATGTTAGGATTTTTGTATATATCTTTTTTTCCTAACCCCCATAAGATTGTATAAATAACCAATCATATATGTCACTATCCTCTTCTACGCCTTCCCCTGTACTAGAAGCTGGAGGCTGAATAGAGTTCGCTAACTGTGGATATAACCAATCATATTGTCACTATCCTCTTCTACATCTTCCCCTGTACTAGAAGCTGGAGGCTGAATAGAGTTCGCTAACTGTGGATATAACAAATCATATTGTCACTATCCTCTTCTACGTCTTCCCCTGTACTAGAAGCTGGAGGCTGAATAGAGTTCGCTAACTGTGGATATAACCAATCATATTGTCACTATCCTCTTCTACGCCTTCCCCTGTACTAGAAGCTGGAGGCTGAATAGAGTTCGCTAACTGTGGATATAACCAATCATATTGTCACTATCCTCTTCTACGTCTTCCCCTGTACTAGAAGCTGGAGGCTGAATAGAGAGTTTGCTAACTGCGGTACGGGCGTAGCCTCTTGTCATCTGAATGACTTCCAGAAAATCTCTCAGTTTATATAATGCTCTCCGAGCTACTTCCATCCCACAGTTGCCAACCATTATTGAGTGTCACTCATCTCCTACAATAGGATCCCCTACATAGTATCGTGTGGCACCCTAGCCAGGCCATTCCATCACGTACTCTTTCTAAGATTAGCAACAGTGGCCCCTAATCTATCTTGGCACGCCGACCTTCTGGCCCCCCTATCCGTGACCGACACAACACATGGCGTGTCCTTCTCCCTCTCTCTCACCTACAGCTGATGACTTTAAAGACATTAATAAAATGCTGTATCAAAAGACGTTATATCAAACACCTTCCTAATATTGAGTTACCTCCCCACTTTTGCCCTCAGAACAGCCTCAATTCGTCGGGGCATGGACTCTACAAGGTGTTGAAAGCGTCCCCACAGGGATGCTGGCCATGTTGACGCCAATTCTTCCCACAGTTGTGTCAAGTTGGCTGGATGTCCTTTGTGTGGTGTACCATGAGCGTGAAAAACACAGCAACGTTGCAGTTCTTGACACAAACCGGTGCGCCTGGCACCTACTACCATACCCCGTTCAAAGGCACTTCAATATTTTGTCTTTCCCATTCACCTCTGAATGGCACACACACACAATCCAATGTCTCAATTGTCTCCAGGCTTAAACATCCTTCTTTAACCTGTCCCGTCCCCTTCATCTACAAGTGACATCAATAAGGGATCATAGCTTTCACCTGGATTCACCTGCTCAGTCTGTCATGGAAAGAGCAGGTGTCCTTAATGTTTTGTCCACTTAAGTGTAAATTGCACAATAATGATCCATTGATTGATTTTTCTTATGTAGTCTATTGTTTTCTGTATTGAACCTGCCGCCACCCACCCGCCTGGGGACTGTGGGTTATGAGACAACCCCCGCATCACTAGCTTGCATGTTCTGCAGCCTTGTAGAGATAGGGAGGGGGATGACTGGGAGGCAGGTTGGCATTTATTGTCATGAATCTTGCCCTGGAGGCAGTTCTGCAAAGTGGTCACTAGCTGGTACAGGCATAAAGTAATAATATCTGATTTGAATGCTAACCTTAACCTCACTGCTAATCCTTACCTTAAATTAAGACCATAAAACACAATTATCTTCCACAAATGTTTACGATATAGCCAATTTTGACTATGCAGTTGGCATATCTAGAGGAAATTGGGCAGTTCTGCCTCCAGAGCAAGATTCATGACAAAAGTCAACCTGTGACTGGGAGAGGACAATGTAAAATCGATAACGAAATTGTTTTCAAAATTAACGTGCTTTTTCTTGTTTAAAGTATGTTTTATTATGAAAAGTACAATATATCCATGTATAATTATGGAGCATATGTCCATGTACAATTTGTTTTTCAACATAAAATATATACAACAAATTATCACATTGGTATTTTAACGGTGTTATTGTAAGAGTTTACATTTTTAAACATAGATACACCTAAAACAATATAAAACAAGTGCAGTATGTTCTGAGTATGTTACCTTAACGTCAACTCATAACGTCCCACTATAACTTCATGGGAGTCTAGTGGAAAGACTGCATGTTGTTTTGGGTGGATTCATCAACATTTGCAGAATATTCCTGTAATGTCAGATGGCATCTTGTCAGACGGCAACAGCCTAGTCGGCTGCAGACACTATAAGGAGTTCAAGTAGTTTATTTGCCATTTGCAGGTATTAAAAGTAATACATACATTGTAATTCCTTGTTGGAGCTCATATATGACAGTACATACCAGTGGAGGCTGCTGAGGGGAGGACGGCTCATAATAATGGCTGGAACGAGCCAATTAAATGGCATCAAACACATGGAAACCATGGAAACCATGTATTTGATGTATTTGATACCATTCCACTCAATCCGCTTCCAGCCATTACAAGCCTGTCCTCCCCAACTAAGGTCCCACCAACCTCGTACGTACACACAAACAGTAAAATATATCATAAGAACATCAATAAAACATGCAAAGTGGTAAGATCATAAAAGGAAAAAAATGTTCAGTCATGTTCTAAAAGTATGATGAAAACAGTTTAGTTGCTTGATTTAACAGGCAGATAGAACTGGGATAGAAGCTGTTCTGGAACCTGGGATCCAGAAACTGCCTAGCAACCACTGGTCCTCACTAGACGGGTGCCCTGCATGTCTATTTTTTGCATTGGAGTTTATCAGGTTTTGAAGTGATGTCTGTGTTTGTTGGACACTTAGTGCTGGAATGAGGTGTCTGTTTGTTCCCAATTCTATCAGAAATGATGGTCCTCATTTGAAGGTCCTGTGTCAAGGTCCTCACTATTATAGGAAGATGTGTGAGTGTGTGTCCAGTGTGTGTGTGTATCCGGGTGTGTGTGTGTGTCCAGTGTGTGTGTGTGTTCAGTGTTTGTGTCTCCTGTGTTGTCCAGTGTGTGTGTGTCCAGTGTGTGTGTGTTCCAGTGTTTGTGTGTCCAGCATGTGTGTGTGTGTGTCCAATGTGTGTGGTGTGTGTGTTTGTCCAGTGTGCTTGTGTGTGTGTGTGTGTGTGTGTGTGTGTGTGTGCCCAGTGTTTGTGTGTCCAGCATGTGTGTGTGTCCAGTGTGTGTGTGTGTGTGTGTGTGTCCAGTTGTGTCTGTGTGTGTGTGTGTGTGCCCAGTGTGTGTGTCCAGTGTGTGTGTGTGTGTGTGTGTGTGTGTGTCCGTGTGTGTGTGTGTGTTGTGTGTGTGTGTGTGTGTGTCCAGTGTGTGTGTGTCCAGTGTGTGTGTATCCATTGTGTGTGTGTGTGTCCAGTGTGTGTGTCTATTGTGTGTGTGTGTGTGTGTGTGTGTGTGTGTGTGTGTGTGTGTGTGTGTGTGTGTGTGTTGTCCAGTGTTGTGTGTGTGTGTTTCCAGTGTGAGTGTGTGTGTGTGTGTGTGTGTGTGTGTGTGTGTGTGTGTGTTGAGTGTGTGTGTGTGTGTCCAGTGTGTGTGTGTGTGTGTGTCCTGTATGTGTGTGTGTGTGTGTGCGTGTGTGTGTGTGTGTGTGTGTTTGTGCAGTGTGTGTGTCCAGTGTGTGTCCAGTTTGTGTGTGTGTGTGTGTGTGTGTGTCAGTGTTACCATGGTTATTATTTACAGGGACACTGAAGAGTCATACCAAACATTAAACCCTGGAAAGAGGGAGTCAGTGAATGTGGAGTGGAATGTGTTCAGGTGGGTCAGTGTGTCAGAGGAGACTCTGTAGAAGGACAGAGTGCCGGGCTGGCCAGTCCAGATACACTCCTACTCTGTGGGATCTGGAGGAAGGGACGCCTAAGGTAGTGTGATTATTATTGTGACAGGCAATGTAACGGTTGTCAGAGCAGAACAGACTCCAGGACTTGTCATTGTATCCAAGCCAACAGTCATTACCCCTTCCTCTCCTGCTGATTCCTTTATATGTCACTCCCATAACAGCCCCCTAACCCACTCCACTTTACCTCCCAGCAACAGCGCCCAGTCAAACCCCTCTCTACACAGCACCTGTCCACAGTCCTGAAATCTCTCTGGGCGATCAGGATACGGCTGCTTCTTTCTCCCATATGTCACCTTTCTGTTCTCTCAGACAGAGAGAGAGGAGTCTGTTTACTGTGTTTAGGTCCAGTGTGAGATCACAGACATCTGATGGATGAAACCAGACACAATATTAGAAATCATCATCATTCACATTAGAATGTTAACTCACTTTTCAGTAATTCATTTAATGTAGATGTTTCGAGGTATCAAAAGGAGAAGTTAAGGTAACTTGAGATTTGTCCAATGATCATATGTTATACTGTATGGTAATATAAAACACACTTATTCCCATTAATTACACACACACACACCTGTATGCATGCATGAACACAAACACACATTTCTAAAGTAACACGAACACACTACACACACACACAGACACACACATTGTCAAAGCAACTCTTTGTAAACTTTGGTGTCCCTGATTTGTGCTTCTGTAGAACTACTGTCACGATCGTCATAATGAGCGGACCAAGGCGCAGCGTGATATGAGTACATACTTTAATAGGTACTTACACAAATACAAAACAACAAAACGACACGTGAAGTCCTCGGTCAATAACACAAACCTACACGGAACAAGATCCCACAAAAGACAAGTGCACAACAGGCTGCCTAAATATGGTTCCCAATCAGAGACAACAAGACACAGCTGTCTCTAATTGGGAACCACCCCGCCAACATAGAAACACTTAAACTAGATCGTGAACATTGAAAACGAAACATAGACACTACACAAAGAAACCAACACCCTGGCTCAACATACAAGAGTCCCCAGAGCCAGGGCGTGACAACTACAGCTGATATTTACTATGACCAAGTAAGTAATGATGGAGGTCTTTGACTTGACTTCACTTGAATTAAGACTTATTCTTAGTCATATTCTTCACAGCAGTCAACACTCACATTTTCTAAGTCCAGGCTTAATTGTGCTCTCTCCACCATGTTCCACACTGTGCGGTAAGCAGAAGAACATACAGTCATTGAGGGATGAACGTGAACTTACACACACACACACACACTCACACACACACACACTGGACACACACACACACAAACAGGACACACACACACACACTGGACACACACACACACACACACACTGACACACACAAACACACACACACACTTCAAACACTCACACATTCAGCACATAACTTTGTACAAGCGGTGGTAAGAATGTTTGTCTGTGTGTGTGTGTGTGTGTGTGTGTGTGTGTCCAATGTGTGTGTCCAGTGTGTGTGTGTCCAGTGTGTGTGTGTGTGTTTCCAGTGTGTGTGTGGTCTGTGTGTGTGTCCAGTCTGTGTGTGTGTGTCCAGTGTGTGTGCCTAGTGTGTATGTGTGTGTGTGTTTCCAATGTGTGTGTCAGTTTGTGTCCAGTGTGTGTCTCCAATCTGTGAGTGTGTCCATTGTGTGTGTGTGTGTGTGTCCAGTGTGTGAGTGTTTGTGTGTCCAGTGTGAGTGTCCAGTGTGTTCCAGTGTGTGTGTGTGTGTGCGCGGGTCCAGTGTGTGCGTTTGTGGGTCCAGTGTGAGCCCAGTGTGTGTGCCCGTGATACACATGCACACACACACACACACACACACACTGGAGACACATACACACTGGACACACACACACACACACACATTGGACACACACACACACACTGTACACAAAAACACTGGACACACACACAAACTAGACAAACACACACACACTGGACACACACACACACTGGACACACACACACACACTGGATACACACAAACACACAAACACACTGGACACACACACACACACACACACACACAAACACACACACAGTCAGCATATAACTTAGTCGAAGTGGTGGTCAGAATGTTTGTCTTAACTAGCCTGATAACTCCAACATGTCTGATAGAACATTGACATAAACCCCCTACATACTTGGAGTTTCTCCAGTCTGCGGTTTGGATCCTCCAGTCCAGCAGAGAGCAGTCTGACTCCTGAGTCTCCCGGGTGATTGTAGCTCAGGTCCAGCTCTCTCAGGTGTGAGGGGTTTGACTTCAGAGCTGAGACCAGAGAAGCACAGCCTTCCTCTGTGACTAGACAGCCTGACAGCCTGCAAAATCATATTAAAATCACACTGCTATTCTTTGGTGGTGAAAATAGTGGCAGTATATATTTTTCAACATCTTCAGATATATCAGCGCCCTGAAACCGGACATATCTATTCATAAATGAATGTATCATTATTAGAAATGTCAAATTATCATAATATTGCTTGTAGATAGAAAAATGTATATTACAAATATTTGAGTAGACTGACCAGAGCAGTTTAAAAAGCAGTATCAGTCAAAAGACAGACAGTGAGGTATCAGATTTAGATTGTATTGAGTATACAGTCCACACCATATCTATTTTGACAGTATAGCTGACATTTTAAATGTGGCTCTATACTCCAGCATTTTGGATTTGAAATCAAATGCTTCATATGAGGTGACAGTATTTAATGTCACCTTTTATTTGAGGGTATTTTCACACATATCTGTTTCACCGCTAAGAAATGTGTCACGACCTCCGCCGAGGCTGCTCCTCCTCCTTGTTCAGGCAGGCTTCAGCGCTCGCCGCCCCCGGAGTACTAGCTGCTACCGCTTGATGTTATCTATGTTTGTTTGGTTTTGTCTGTTTAGTGCACCTGTTCCACATCACGCTTAATTATGTCACCTATAAGTTTCCTCTGGTTTTTGTTTGTAGTTGTGTGTCGTTGTTCTCCTGTCGGGTTGGTTTAGTGTAAGGGCTTACCTATTGTTAGTGCCGGGCGCACTTTACGCACTGTTTTGCGTATTCGCCTGATGTATTTTGGAATTTTGCTCCGGTGACTATTAAAAGTCGGATCAACTAAGCTTCTGTGTCCTGCGCCTGACTCCAACCCCGCATCCACATCAGCGCCACACATCATGTGACAAAATGAAAGCACTTTCTGTATCTAGTCCCCCCATTTGAAAAGTCATAAGTATTCTGTATTCACTTATAGTGTAATAAAGTAGTCAAAAGTATTTGGTCCCAAACTCGTTGGTTGCATTTGCAGTTTGTTTTGGTTGTGTTTTGGGTTATGTTTTGCCCAATAGTAACTGGAATGGTGGATGACGACTGGAGTAATTTTCTGTCTAAGTGAGTAGATAACATGTTTCTAAACACTACTAAATTCATCCTGATGATGCCATGATGAAGAAAATCATGAATGAATCATGAATAATAATGAGTGAGAAAGTTACAGAGGCTACAACAAAACATGCTAACCTCTCACCATTACCAATAACAGAAAGGCTATGATATTTGTGCTCTGTAATTTCCTCATTCATCATCATTCACGATTCATTCATGATTATTCATAATCATGGTAGCATCCACATGAATGTAGAAGTGTTCAGAAACATCTTCTATTCTTACTGACAATACAAGTGAAGTGACTCCAAAAATGACAGACATTATTCACCATTCAGTTTCTATTGGGGAAAAACATAATCCAAAAACACAACTAAAAACAAACTGCAAATGCATTCAACACGCTTGTAGAATCACAAGCTTGATGTAATCACTGCAGGTAAGGAATATGGGACCAAATACTAAACTTATGACTACTTTAATACCATGTAGTGGTATTGTTACTTGTCATAATCCTGTTCTTTTTGTTTCAATACTTTAGTTAGTCTCTAAGGGGGGAATGTAGTGTATTAAGATTATGACTTTGCTAATCTTTTCAAGTGGAACATGAGAGGATGTTTATTTAGTGTCAGAGGGAATGGTTTTAGTGTGACGCCACATAGGACAGAGAAGTCTGTGTGTTGGAGACAGGTGATTGGACAGTAGAGGGAGCCATCCATATTTTTGTATATCTTATAAGTATAGGCTAGAGACAAAAACGGCAGAGCAGACATTGTAATTTGGGAAACACTGCTCTCTGGGTGATCATGACATCCGTAAACTATGCTGAAATCTTGTGATATGAATAAAACTTATGATCAAAGTTCAGTATAAGCGGACTCCTTTGTTTAACAGCAATAATTAGCAACATTGACTCGACACTACAAAATGGCGCCCGAACAGGGACCGGTTGCGTCTCTCCTTTGTTCCATTCATGGCGCCGAGCTGACTCTCTGCCCAAGTCAGGGCCAGATAAGGGTGAGTTTCTCACCACTTTGGGCATTTGTTAGTTCGAAGGCTATTTGAGTGTGCGCTGGGGAGATGTACCGTGGGAAGTGCTTGTGTGTGCTGTTGTTGCTGTGGACTAAGGGTCTGTCATAACTATTCTAAATTTGTTTGCACTGGTGAACGGAATTCAAGAACAATCGATGGAAGGTAATAAGGCCAAGATATGGATACAAATTAGGGCATTGCGAATCTGGAAAGACCTCAGGGAGGCGATCTTAGGATGGGCCGAAAACCTTTAACGCGTTAGGATGTGTTTTAGGTGAGTCCTGGGGACTGGAGACGGTGGTATATACATTCTATTGCAAGTTACTGCTCATCTTATATTTGACGAAGTATATGTTTGATGTGACCGCTCATAGAATATCCATAGAGCTCGCGGCAGCATAAAGTTAGGGACAAAGGAAAAGGAATTTAGGCGCAATGTAGGTACATTGCTACATGCTACATGCCAGCATGTTACATACATGCAGGGCATGCTACATGCCAACATGTGACCTTAGAGGGCCATCGCGATGGAATAAAGCCTCTTAAATTATGTTTGTGTGTGTAGAATTTAAGTTTTATGCTTTGTGAGCTCTGTTAAATGTTGTTTGACTATGAGGGGGAAAACGGAGTTACAGCGGGACTGTTAACTGTCTGTTTGACTTGGGGAGAGAGCTGAGAGGGCTCCCTTCCACGGTGAAATCGGAGTGATGAAATGTATCATGACGCAGCGGGTGATTTTACGACACTAGAGTGACGAGGGGTAAATAGGTCACTCCTCTGTTACACTGTGTTATGGGAGACAGACGAAGGAACAAAGACAGAGACATTTAGAGTCCAATGGTGTATTCTGGTTGTTACATCGGCTGTTGTTTGAAGATTAAACTGTTTTCTTGAGACATATTGAATTGATAAATGAGAGAGATATGTTGGACGGATTAAAAATAAAAATAATTAAATAAATAAATAAAATAAAAAATGTTATTGAGCTATTTGGGCGATTCCTGAGTTAATTCTTAGAGTGAATGTGACTGGAGTGAATATTGAATGGTTGAAATAGCTCAGTGACTGCATAAACTGCTAAATTCTTGTCTGTTTCTTTTGTTTTTCTGTCATAAGAGAGACGAGAAGGAGGAGAGAGAGAGACAGGAAGGGCTGACGGTAGCATCACGCGACAGGTGTGACGCGACAGAGGATCTCGCCAAATATCAGGGCTAGTGCTGTTCTGTTTACAAAAAAACCTTCCCCACAGGATATTTGATGTTATGACAATTTGGCAGGGACTTGGCAACAGACTGATCAATTGATGTAATTGCATATGGGAGTTTTTGTGCATAGTTGGTTTGATTAGAGTTCTGTTGGAAATCGAGTACTGACATTATTCTGTAAAATTAAGATAATTGGGTGCTTATTAGCAATGGGGTTTATGAGTATTGTAGTGTTGTAGGATTAGAAGTCTTTATTTTTTGGATTGCTCTGAAGTTGACTACTTGCATTTACTTTTCCTGATTGAAGGGGGTAAGATAGCCACTAATTGATAAATTAGTAAAATAGGAAATATAAATAAAAAATTATTTTTTGATTATTCATAAATGTATTGATTAATTGTTTAATTGGGGAAAAAACAAATAATAATAATTAATTTTTTGAATATTCATATTTTTTATTGATTAATTGTTATTATTTAGAAAACATTTTTTTATTTTTTTTATATTAATAATTAAAGGGAGGACACTATAAGCCATATATTCTAAAATAATAAAAATAATTCACAATAAAGGAATATAAAAGAGTTGTTACAATGGGGAAAAAAGGATATCAGGACTAGGAAGGTAATTACACCTGTTGATATAGTAGCAAAAATAGTAATCCTCTAGTTAATGGGATTGCAAAGTTATCTGGCAAATGGAACAAACGCTGGCCTGACATTGAACAACCATGGCCAGTGGAAGGGACTCTTAACCCTGATGTAATCAACATAATGAAAGTGCTTCTGTCAATTCATAAAGCAGACAAAAGAAAGGGAAAAAAAGGGAACAACGTAAAGAAAAGAGAAACAAAGAGAGCTGGTGTTCTTAGGTTGTCCTTCATTCTCAGACAAAAACTGATGAACGATACCAACGATAAGAGAAACAAAGGTATAGAGAAAATGCTAAAGGAAGAGAAGGCTTGACAGAAAAAATAATGGCAGAAGTCAGTATACCTTTCTCACATACGGATTTAGCAAAAAGACCCCCACCTTATGAGAAGGAGGTAGAGCTTAAGGACGCGTATCCTCAGCTTCCGGTAATCATCCAGGAGGGTGATTATTGCATCAGAGATGAAGATGAACGAATAATTGAGAGAGGACAAGCAGAAACGACCATAAAAATGAATCCAAACCTCCAGAAGTAAGAAAAACCGAGATGTCTGGAAACTAAGAGAAGAATGAGGTTCGGAAAGATGAAGACTTGGAGATTAAAGGTGCTTCATATTCAAGAGGATTTTATCCAACAATGATTAGCAAAGAAGAAATAGAAAGATATATAGACCGATGTGTATCATGCCTGGATAAAGCGAATGATTTAGGAGAAGTAACACAACTGGAGGAACAACTCAAGAAGCTGAAGATACAGAAGAGAATAAGAAACTGCTGAGAAAAGGATCCCAAGAATTGGAGGAGAAGAATACATTGAGGCCAAGGAAAGAGAGAAAAGTAAGAAGATGATGGAAGATGATATTTCGAGGGCAAAACTTAGAATATAAGCTGTTGAAGAATACTGATATGTCAACAACAAGAAAGAACAGGACCAAGAAACTCTCAGAAAACTCAATCAAATACAGCTGGGGGAGAAGAAGAAGGAGAAGAAGCAAGCTTTGGTTATGAAGAATCAGGGTGCACCAAATCAACAATCACTGCCACAGCTTCAACAGGACCAGTTCCAATCGCAATTGTATCAGCCACCAATAGCGGTTCCAGTTGTTCCATATCCACAGCCAGTTTCTGGACAGACACAGAATTGGAGAGGAAGAGGACGAGAAGGCTTAGAAGGAGGAGGAAGGTTTCAGCCACACTTCCAGCAACTTTCAGAAGAGTGTTATAATTGTGGACAGGTTGTTTACTTTGCCTGTGAGTGCAATGCGCCAGGAGGAAACAACAGAGGGAATTTCTGAGGAAGATAAAGGAGCAAGTGAAGATCACCTGTCCTCCAGGTGAACCCTTAAAGGAGCAAGGATTCTAGAGTGCCTAGAAGAGCCGAAGGGGGGTGTCAGCTGATAGCACCGATTAGGAAGAAAATATCCAACAATTGAAGTGAAAATAAAAAGGACTAGGAGAAGTGATAGTGGAAAAGCTTTTATCTCTGTAGAGCCTAAAGAGGTTAAACATCTCACTATGTAAAATTAACTAATTAGGATAGGGATTTGAGGGAGTAAAACAGCTGATTACTCTTAAGGAACCAATTGAGCTCTGCTATAAAAAAAATCAAAGAGAAATTAAAATACACATACTGGTATTAGAACATATACCTATTGCATTGTTGGGAAGAGATGCATTGTTAAATTGAACTGTACAATAAGATGTACACTAGACGGCTCTCTGGTAGAAGATTTTAAAAGAGTAGGGTTTTGGGGAATCTATTAGACTGCCTATTAGACAATCTGTCTGAAAAATTAAGTTAAAAGGGGTGACTGTTATTCTTGGTTACATTCCTACACCAAGAGGTGCAAGATATTTTAAACTAGGCTAAAAGATGTTTAATCGCTTTGCCAAGTCTGTGTTAAAGAAGTCTAGACAGGGGATTACCCGAACAGATATTCTAAAAATTGGTGGTAAAGGCTTTTGTGAATAAATCAGTGGAAAAGGTTTTTAAAGGTTAGGAGAAAAGATTAGATTAAAAAAGTTAGGAGAACTAGGTTGAAGGAACTCTAGGACAGTAAGCTAAGTTTCAATGTTAGTAGGAAGAGAGAGTGAATGTAGTGACACTAGTGGTGATAGATGGAAATACAAGTAAAGAGTTCAAAGTCTTAGGAGAATGGATGAATCAACAAGGACATTAACACTTCAGCATATTATAACAACAGTGAGAAGCAATTTAACTCTTTCAACATTGATAGTTATTAAAGCCATAAATATATTGTATTTGATTACAAGGAGCAGATAGCTCCAGCACCAATTTTAGAGGAATTTCATAGTCTGGGGAAGCCTATCATTGGAGGATAAGTTAAAGAGAAGTGGGGATTTTTCCATGGTATGGTGTAAAATTTGGGAAGATCATATTGATAATATTAGCTATACGCTGATTCCAGATAGTTCAGATAATATCACTAGTGTTATAGATGCATTGGAAGAATATAAGGGATGCGTTTGGTAGATCTGAAGGAGCTGGATGGTCAGTGAAGTCTTGGTTGCAAGATCAGTTAGGCCCAGTGGGTGCAGTGGATGGTTCAGATTTTAATAGCAGCTTTGATAGCACTGTGTGTGATGTTTTGCTTTATAACTTGTTACTGACCTTGCGAAAGCTATGATATTGAGATGGGTTGGAGTAGTGATGCCTGGAGACAACACTCAGATGCCGCTGTTGACTGTTCCTGATCTGGATGAAGATGGACAAGTGGGACTGATGGAGTATTGATGGATAAATATCCTTTTTGATTATTTGATCATTTTTCAAATGTTTTTCAATATTAGTGTGATTTTAGTATTTTGTTATGAATCAAAGGGGGGAAATAGGATAATGTGATTCATATATCATTTATATATCATTTTTATATTCTTAGTTGATATTGATGTTTTAATTTGAATGTGTTGTTTTGCAAAAGATACTGTTTGGTCTTTTTCTTTTCCTTCCAGAAGCATTTGGGGGGAATATGTAGAGATTGAAATACTCAAACAAGGACAATATGAAGGGACAATATGAAAGGAGAATATGAAGGGACTGGAGGAGATGGAATAAGGAAGGTGTGGAAATGTTCCAATTCCATCATCGAAGATGCATTGGAAGAGGAGACTACGGAGGAGATGAAGTGTAGTGGACTACATTCCAGTGTCTGCATTGAAATATAGACATATTTGCATGTGTAATACATAATTTGTGTCATATTCTGTCTGTATTAATTTTTGTAGAATGATATTTGATGTTATTGAATACATGTGGGGATCTTTAGATGTTTTTGTTTATTTCGTGAATTTGCATGTGTAATACATAATTTGGGTCATATTCTGTCTGTATTAATTTTTGTAGAATGATATTTGATGTTATTGAATCATGTGGGGATCTTAGATGTTTTTGTTTATTTCGTGAATGCTTAGGGACCTGGAGTCTAGGCAGGGATAGAGATCCCGGGGATAGAGATAGGGTCCGATGGGTCGACCAGTCTTAGTGTGGACATTTTTTGGATAGTATTTTGTTTGCAGGGGCTTTCATGTGTATTTAGTTGCATCATAGTTTAAAATGCATTGATAAAGATTTATGAATTGATCTGGAGTACCTAGGTGGTTGCCTGGGGCAGAGGGGCCGTGGAGAGAATTTTACTGTCTTGATTGATGGATGGATATTTGGAAAAAAAGGCTGCCAGACATGTTTTTTGCTCTCACACTCCATAAAGATTTGTTCATATTCAGAAAGGTATTTACACTCCAGAGAAAAGTGTTTTGGGTTTATTGTTAAAGATACTCAATAAGATAAATTGTTACTTGTCATAATCCTGTTATTTTTTGTTTTCGAGACTTTTAGTTAGTCTCGAAGGGGGA
>NW_025533800.1:300000-420889 GCF_020615455.1 Coregonus clupeaformis | reverse complement strand
GCTGGGTGATATGGCCAAAATATCATATCACTGAATTTTTCAAATTTTTGACAGTTTTTTATGTTTTTGAATAATATAAGTTCTACATTTGCTTTAGGAGTAGCGTGTGACCCTAAGGTGGCAACACATACATTCTAAGTGATTTCAATGGGTCTTTCTCCATTCTGATTGTTTTATACTGTTCAATTCAACTTCAACCAAAAATAATTTCCTGCATTTCCATCCATTTCTGCATTTCCTGCACGCATTTGAGATCATTTCCCCACTGCCATGTAGGGCTGCACGATATGGGCAAACAATACTAGGCCTTATTTTTAACCAGATGTTGCAATTGCGATTTTACTTGCAATTTAGATCGAAAACACTTGGGTGAACTGTTGGAATCATGGAAATACACTGAACAAAAATACAAATGCAACTTGGATAAAAGCGTCTGCTAAATGGCATATTATTATATTATAACATTCAACAATTTCAAAGATTTTACTGAGTTACAGTTCATATAAGGAAATCAGTCAATTTAAATACATACATTAGGCCCTAATCTATGGATTTCACATGACTAGGAATACAGATATGCATACTTTAAAAAACAAAGGTATGGGCTGGATCAGGGAACCAGTCAGTATCTGATGTGACCACCATTTGCCTCATGCAGCGCGACACATATCCTTCGCATAGAGTTGATCAGGCTGTTGATTGTGGCCTGTGGAATGTTGTCCCACTCCTCTTCTGGCTGTGTGAATTTGCTGGATATTGGCGGAAACTAGAACACTCTGTCGTACACGTCGATCCAGAGCATCTCAAACATGCTCAATGGGTGACATGTCTGGTGAGTATGCAGGCCAAGGAAGATCTGGGACACTTTCAGCTTCCAGGAATTGTGTACAGATCCTTGCGACATTGGGCTGTGCATTAATATGCTGAAACATGAGGTGATGGCGGCAGATGAATGGCATGACAATGGGCCTCAGGATCTCGTCACGGTATCTCTGTGCATTCAAATTGCCATTAATAAAATGCAATTGTGTTCGTTGTCCATAGCTTGTGCCTGCCCATACCATAACCCCTGTTCACAACGTTGACATCAGCAAACCGCTCACCTACACGACACTACACATGCTGTCTGCCATCTGCCCGGTACAGTTGAAACAGGGATTAATCTGTGAAGAGCACACTTCTCCAGCGTGCCAGTGGCCATTGAAGTTGAGAATTTGCCCACTGAAGTCGGTCAGTCAGGTTAAGACCCTGGTGAGCATGCAGATGAACCTGAGACAGTTTCTTCGGTTGTGCAAACCCACAGTTTCATCAGCTGTCCGGGTGGCTGGTCTCAGACGGTCCTGCAGGTGAAGAAGCCGGATGTGGAGGTCCTGGGCCTGCGTGGTTACATGTGGTCTTCAGTTGTGAGGCTAGTTGGACGTACTGCCAAATTCTCTAAAACGACGTTGGAGGCTGCTTATGGCAGAGAAATTAACATTTAAGCTCTGGTGAACATTCCTGCAGTCAGCATGTCAATTGCACGCTCCCTCAAAACTTGAGAGACATCTGTGGCATTGTGTTGTGTGACAGAACTGCACATTTTAGAGTGGCCTTTTATTGTCCCCAGCACAAGGTGCACCTGTGTAATGATCATGCTGTTTACTCAGCTTATTCATATGCCACACCTGTCAGGTGGATACATTCTATTGGCAAAGGAGAAATGCTCACCAACGGATTTAAACAAATTTGTGTAAAACATTTGCGAGAAATAAGCTTTTTGTGCGTATGGAACATTTCTGGGATTTCAACGAATGAAAAAAATGCCAGGGAGGAATTATTGTGACAGGGTAGGAAACAAAGTGACGGTCAGTGTTTCCTAGGGGACCCTATAATCTTTGGCTACATTAAATGTTTTTTCATGTAGCCAACATATTCTGGCTTCGCCTATTCCGCTTTGATTTAGAAGATACTGTTGCACAAACAACATGCTGATTTAGGCCTACACCAGCACTGGTATCAGGTTGTACTAGCTTGCTACGTTTGCTCTGACTCAGTACATTTATTAGCTAGCTAGCCAGCTAACTAGCGATTAGCATTAGTGGCTGCATTGACCATGCAGACTGAACGCAAGTGTCTCGTGATCAAGCAACACCAAATGCGCTCCTTGAGTGGCATGGGGCGGGGCTAGGTGTGTGTGGAAATTGGCATGGAGAGATCAGAAAGGGATGACTCAAGTAGCGGCGTAAACTATAAAAATGGACGTTACACAGAGCATATCACATTTAACAAACCAAACATTCAAATACCGTTATAGAAGGTAAAGTAAAAACCCATACCGGTCCGTGCAGCAATACCGGTATATAGTAAAATACAGAATACAGCCCAGCCCTACTTATAGCTGTGTCTCTCTACTATGACGTTCTTATGACTGTGTCATGACAGTGTTATAGCATGGTCATGATAGTAAGTGTTAACTGTTATTGTAATGAACACCATAGCAGTCGTTAACAAATGACTTAAAGTCCAGTTAGCAGATAATGGACCCTAACAGACATTTATGTAGTTGGTGTGATGGTCCCGTTGAGATTGAAATAATATACATTGGTTTGAACAACTTGAACGATTATTTGTTAGTTTACATTTGTACAATTTATGCTCCCCTGCATATAAAAGCCATGAAGACTTCAACGCAAGATCGTTATTTCTATGACTCACACGGTGGAGGAACATATTGCCTGTAGTCTACTGTACTGTGGTAAGCTATAAGTGGCACTTCACTTATTAATATGGAAAACGGCTGTGAGGATTTTTCTACAATATAGCAATTATATGTGGAAATATGTATTTGAGTCAATATTAGCAAGCCAGCAGCTGATGAAACTAAGTGGATTCTCTCCTCCCTCT
Source organism: Coregonus clupeaformis (assembly GCF_020615455.1). NCBI lineage: Eukaryota > Metazoa > Chordata > Actinopteri > Salmoniformes > Salmonidae > Coregonus > Coregonus clupeaformis. Next base: position 418,006 of record NW_025533800.1, on the reverse strand, counting down.
CTCCCCAGATTTAGCTTGTGACTATCACTGTCTAGCTGGCTAGGTTTAGGATATTTACTAGCCCGTACCAGTGACAAACTTAGCTATGTTATCGACATATAGCAGTACACAAAATCAAGCTCACTTATTTTGCCAGCTAGAAAGAAATAGCCACAAATTGATTTAGAAAAGGAGGAAGAGGATAGCTAGCTATAGCATGCTAACGTTAGCAGCTTCCCCTTCAACAAGAAGCAACTGTGACAACATAAAAAAAACTTGCCCATTGAGTATAATCCACAATCCACCCCTCCAATGAATCAAGCTCACTTATTTTGCCAGCTAGAAAGAAATAGCCACAAATTGATTTAGAAAAGGAGGAAGAGGATAGCTAGCTATAGCATGCTAACGTTAGCAGCTTCCCCTTCAACAAGAAGCAACTGTGACAACATAAAAAAAACTTGCCCATTGAGTATAATCCACAATCCACCCCTCCAATGAAAGCATGGCTCTCGGGCTTCTCCGTAAATCCACCAGATCCGCGATCGGATCCATGGCTAAAGCGTTGCATTTCAGTTTAGGCCGCACCTGGCAGGCTGTATAGATAACTCCCCCGGAGCCATAGAATGGCCGAATTACCGCAACATGCAGCCCCTACGAACACCTTGAAAACTTGCTCTATACAGTAACAGTGACCTCCGTTGCGGCCAAAATTACTATTTCCCGTAGGCTTGTACTGTCTATAGCAACGATCACCAACCTTTTCTGAGTCAAGATCACTTTGGCAGTTAAAAAGCAAGCCGAGATCTACAGTTCAAATCTTTTTTTAAACATGACTTAACATTAATAAAAACAGTTCTGTAGGAATTAAGTTTGTGCAGTAGGCCATATATGCTGTATTGGCTATGTGCTTGGTCTGACAATATTGGTATTTTTATTTATTTAACAACAAAAATAGTATTTACTCCCCAATTTCGTCAATGTCCCATCGCTGCAACTCCTGTACGGACTCGGGAGAGGCGAATGTCGAGAGCCGTGCGTCCTCTGAAACGCAACCCCGCCAAGCCGTATTGTTTCTTGACACAATGCACGCTTAACCCGGAAGCCAGCCGCACCAATGTATCGGAGGAAACACCGTACACCTGGCGACCGTGTTAGTGTGCATGTGCCCGGCCCGCCACAGGAGCTGCTACTGCGCGAAGGGACAAGGATATCCTGGCCGGCCAAACCCTCCCCTAACCCGGAAGACGCTGGGCCAATTGTGCGTCGCCTCATGGCTGCGACACAGCCCAGTATCGAACCAGGATCTGTAGTGACGCAGCTTGCACTGCGATGCAGTGACTTAGACCGCTGCGCCACTCGGGAGGCCCAGAACAATATTGTTTACATTTACATTTTAGTAATTTAGCAGACGCTCTTATCCAGAGCGACTTACAGTTAGTGAGTGCACACCTTATTTTTTTATTTTTCATACTGGCCCCTCGTGGGAATCGAACCCACAACCAACCTTGGCGTTGCAAACGCCATGCTCTACCAACTGAGCTACATCCCTGCCGGCCATTCCCTCCCCTACCCTGGGCCAATTGTGCGCCGCCCCATGGGTCTCCCGGTCGCGGCCAGCTACGACAGAGCCTTGATTCGAACCAGGATCTCTAGTGACACAGCTAGCACTGCGATGCAGTGCCTTAGACCACTGCGCCACTCTTGTAAGACAATATTATATTTCAAAACTCGAGCTTTGATAACAACATAGATCAGTTGTTGTATCACTTGCAAGGCACAGCTGAGCATAAATTGAAATAATTCGCTTTTTTATTTTACTGGACTGATGGTACCTGCATCTGATGGTCAGTCTCAGCGGAGGGAGGGAGAGAGCAGCAGAGGGTCTGCATCTCACTGTCCCTGCTCTCGCCTTTCCTCTGCTGAGACTGACCAGAGAGGGGACACCGTCCTCCCACTCCTTTTAAATAGCTGAACTGCCTGTTTGGACAGTACGTCAGGCTTGTGTCGGGTTGTTTTGATAGGTCTGCGGCTTCTACGTGTCTAGAAAATGGTTTTGTATTGATTTCAACAATCTGAGGAAGCCCTATTGTCCGGGGAGGGAGTGTGTCAGTGTGGAGTTGGGGGATAGAAAGAGGAAAATTGGAGGGGAGGAGGGAGGCAGAGAGATAAATAGAGAGAGAAGCAGAGAAAAAGAGAGTGCGAAATGAGAGGGAAAGCGGGAAAGGGAGAGAGAGAAAGTGGACAAGAGACATATATAGTGAGATGGAGAGTGGGGGTCTAAAGGAAATATGGTGAAGCTGCATTTTTGCGTCGCAGCCCTGGTTTGAGTGGAATTTGTCCAATCTCTTTCTAAGGGCTGTGTTGGTTAACTGGGAAATGGATTGTGTAAGCAGATCTCCTCAGACAGAGCTAGGCCTACTTCAAACTCAATGGCCTTGTTAGAATACTTAAATGCATCTTTCCTTGTTTCCTTGAGGTAATCAACAGATCTATAAGTGATAGGATAGATGAAAGCAAGGTTACCACCCCATTACTTTCATTGATCCAACCAATTCCGATCTGTGATTACTTTCAGGAAGGGAGGAGGGAAGGATGCATTTGAAGTATTCCAACAGGGCCATTGATTTTCCTGGGTTTCTGGAAGTACTGCATTTCATGTGCTACCTCAACTTTCAGGGGTGTATTCACTAGAAACCAAACAGAAGAAAACAAATGAAACGAGGAGGGACCTACCTGAATTTGTCCAATAGAAACTCTCGTTGTGGAACATTTTGCTACGGTTTGCTACGGTGTTCACTGAATACACCCCAGGTTCAACTCAACCGGAACTCTTTGAAGTTTGGGGCTGAACTTTGAATAGACATTGACTGGATGTGGTCCAGCGGCAGCCATTGTGTAGAGAGAGTGTAGTGAAGAGCCTACTTGGCATCCAGTCATCTCAGTCCATTTAAGCCGTCCGGAGGCACGGCTGTGGAGGGATGAGTTTGATTAGGTGATTAACACTTTAGCTTACTAATCCTCTTCAGCCTTGTTGGCCTGCCTTCTTCACAACACGTACTACTCTCTCTCGCTCTCTCTCTTCCTGTCTGTCTTTGTCTCTCTCTTTCGCACTCTCTTTTCATCTCATTATGTCTCTCTCTTTCTTTCTCTCTTTCTCTGCCTCTCCTGTTCTCTCTTCTCTTCCTCCTAGCCTATTAAATACTAAACTGATACCTATTCAGTCTGTTGAGATCGCTCTCTCTCTTCTCTCTCCTCTATTTCTCTCTCTCGCCATGAATCTCTCAGTAGGCCTACATATCTCTTGGTACGTCTTTCTCATGGTATGAGAATAAAATCAAATGTCCCTTAGCTAGGAGACAGTGAGGGCATCCTTTTCATGTGTCATACAAAGCATCTATTTTACAGTATCAATTAACTGCCTTTGTATTAAAAGCCTGTTGCGAAATACAAGACGGCACCAACGTTATTTTCCTCAACAACCCACAAATGCTGTCACCCAATCCTTTTACACTTGGAATTTTTCATCAATAATTTACCAGAGTCCAACAACTGGGCCATTGTCCCTTCCTGTAACACTATCACAGCGCCGAGATTGGAATCTCCTCATGCGGACTAACCGGGGCTCACCACCCTGACTTTGAACACCTCTGGCTCTGCTAGATCGTCGGCAATGCTTTTATTTGAAGGGTACCTACGTAAGGCCTTCATAACACATTCATAACCCATACTTAACACATTCATAAGGGGTACACTACCAGTCAAATGTTTGGACACACCTACTCATTCAAGGGTTTTTCTTTATTTTTACTATTTTTTACATTGTAGAATAATAGTGAAGACATCAAAACTATGAAATAACACATATGGAATCATGTAGTAAACATAAAAGTGTTAAACAAATCAAAATATATTTTATATTTGAGACTCTTCAATTAGCCACCCTTTGCCTTGATGACAGCTTTGCACACTCTTGGCATTCTCTCAGCCAGCTTCATGAGGAATGCTTTTCCAACAGTCTTGGAGTTCCCACATATGCTGAGCACTTGTTGGCTGCTTTTCCTTCACTCTGCGGTCCAACTCATCCCAAGCCATCTCAATTGGGTTGAGGTCAGGGGGATGTGGAGGCCAGGTCATCTGATGCAGCACTCCATCACTCTCCTTCTTGGTAAAATAGCCCTTACACAGCCTGGAGGTGTGTTGGGTCATTGTCCTGTTGAAAAACAAATGATAGTCCCACTAAGCCCAAACCAGATGGGATGGTGTATCGCTGGAGAATGCTGTGGTAGCCATGCTGGTTAAGTGTGCCTTGAATTCTAAATAAATCATAGACAGTGTCACCAGCAAAGCACCCCCACAACATAACACCTCCTCCTCCATGGTTTACGGTGGGAAATACACATGCAGAGATCATCCGTTCACCCACACCGCGTCTCACAAAAACACGGCGGTTGGAACCAAAAATCTCAAATTTGGACTCCAGATCAAAGGACACATTTCCACCCGGTCTAATGTCCATTGCTCGTGTTTCTTGGCCCAAGCAGGTCTCTTCTTATTATTGGTGTCCTTTAGTAGTGGTTTCTTTGAAGCAATTCGACCATGAAGGCCTGATTCACGCAGTCCCCTCTGAACAGTTGATGTTGAGATGTGTCTGTTACTTGAACTCTGTGAAGCATTTATTTGGGCTGCAATTTCTGAGGCTGGTAACTCTAATGAACTTATCCTCTGCAGCAGCGGTAACTCTGGGTCTTCCAATCCTGTGGCGGTCCTCATGAGTGCCAGTTTCATCATAGTGCTTGATGGTTTTTGCGACTGCACTTGAAGAAACGTTCAAAGTTGAAATGTTCCGTATTGACTGACCTTCATGTCTTGAAGTAATGATGGACTGACGTTTCTCTTTGCTTATTTGAGCTGTTCTTGCCATAATATGGACTTGGTCTTTTACCAAATAGGGCTATCTTCTGTATACCCCTCCCCCCTTGTCACAACACAACTGATTGGCTCAAACGCGTTAAGAAGGAAAGAAATTCCATAAATTAACTTTTAAGAAGGCACACCTGTTAATTGAAATACATTCCAGGTGACTACCTCATGAAGCTGGTTGAGAGAATGCCAAGAGTGTGCAAAGCTGTCATCAAGGCAAAGGGTGGCTATATTGAAGAATCTCAAATATAAAATCTATTTTGATTTGTTTAACACTTTTGGTTACTACATCATTCCATATGTGTTATTTCATAGGTTTGATATCTTCACTATTATTCTACAATGTAGAAAATAGTAAAAAATTAAGAAAAACCCTTGAATGAGTAGGTGTGTCCAAACTTTTGACTGGTACTGTATATTTCAGAAAAATGTTTGCTTTAAAATAACCTTACACTTTGTTTAAATGTGTCGTCAAAAAGCCTAGCTACATTTGGTTGTCATAAACACAACTTAATTGACATTAGGCTACAAGTTGACAAATGATGATAATGATGATGTCATATAACCAGATTCTGTCTGGTATGAAGCACAAGACCCTAAACCCGTCTCCTTATTTTGTGCTTGAATGACATGCTTATGAAACCTCTGTAGGCATTATAAAGGAGCTTTCAAATAATTAATAAATATTTATAACATTACAGAATGGCGTTAATGGTCAGACACTGAAATCACACTAGACTCTCCTTCACAGGCACTTTGTATGAACTTGTATCCACATTCTGGAATCGTCTAAAACACCCTATTCAGGAGTCAAATGCTTCGAATAATAAAAGGCCTCGTTTTCTGACTTAGCACCCTTTCGGTCCTCTGTCTACCCCTTTTGTGTCTTTGTGGCTATGGTTAGCAGTAGGGATGTGCATCTTTCCCTTTCCCTTTCGATACATATCTAGATACATGGGCTCTGAAACGATACGTTTTAGTTTGAATTGATTAGGTGCGATTCGGTTTGATTAGATTAACAAATCAATGCGATTTGATACGATTCGATGCAATAACATTGGATATTGAATATACATTGGATTCGATGCATAAACATTCATTTTCCGTTCTAAATTCAAATCTGCTGCTGTGCTGGGCATCTGAGCTGGATCTGTCTGAGCTGACCTCTCTCTGTCTGTCTGTCTCTCTGTGTGTGTGTGTGTGTGTGTGTGTGAGAGAGAATTATATTACATGTGTATGTAGGCACCTGTGCTGAGCCATAAGGGAAACAGGGCATCTACCAACCCACTATCAGATAAGGGCGGCAATGTTTGCTTTTTGTCCCCCCACTTTTGATCTTTAATCGCTGTCACCCACTAATTAATTTGTAATTTTTGCAGATTCAAAGTGTTTGAGCTACTAATGTAATCAATATTAATATTTTTAAAAATTATATGACATAGCCAATGAATATATAGCACAATTTTGGATTTCACCCCCCATCTCAAAATCAAATGGTTCAGACCGTTTGGAAGTTTTTTGTCCTCATTATGAAATTATCAACTTTACCCTGTGTATCTAAAAATGACCATATACACTGATTGTTTAAAGCAAAACTAACAAAACTATTGCTGATGGTAAACCTGAACAACCGAAAATGAAATGTAATGTAGCCTAAGCCCAGATCAGCAGGTAGGCTATAGCCTCGAGCCAGATGAGACGTTTCTCAGGCGGTAGCTTAGGCTACTTTATTCCGGTAAAACACCATTTTTTACAGCGCATTTGATTACAATAACCTAGCAAATTACATTGGTTGTCACTCAACTAATAAAGCCTTGGTCAGTGTGCGAAGCAGTGCACATTTTGACTAGGCTACTGATAATGCCTGGGTTGTTTGGCATGCAAAATGACTTGTTGATCAATGACTGTCAACACCGTGACATGCTTAGTTCAACACTGAAGGAGAGGACGCATCAGTTGTCACAAAATATTAGGTATTTTCGGAAAGTAGAAAGAAAGTAATATGAGCAAAACATTTTTGTGAACCGGCGACTCGTAACGTTTGAATTGATTTTATGACCGATTCATGCTACATTTGGATCAGTTAGGGGACCTGGGGACATTTGAACCGGGAATATTGCTGAATTGTTACATCCCTAGTTAGCAGTTGATTTTGTCCTTGATCTACGGTCAGTTTCTTTTTGCATCCTAAATAATTATCAGGTCATTAATATGCAATTACTTTTAGCAGATGCTTTTATCCAAAGCGTCGTACAGTCATGCCCACATACATTTTACATATGGGTGGTCCCAGGAATCGAACCCATTATCCTGCCGTTGCAAGCGCTATGCTCTACCAACTGAGTTACAGAGGACCACAACATTGTTTAACATTGCATTAACATGACTGACAAGTAGCCTAAATGGAGACCTGTAAAACAAAGTGAAACGTAAAGACTTGGACCCAGGGGCCTGAGGAGGATGCATGTTCAGATAGAAATGTACTGTGTAGAACACGTTTGATTATCTGTCATGTGCATTAGAATAGGGAATTGTCAGCTCTATTCATTCTATTTCTATCTGCAATGTTCAGAATGTTTCAGAACCCTGAATACACTACCACTCTATGGCTACGCCCAAGCGTGCTTCTAATCGTTGGCCTCTCCGTACCCCCCCTCTCACCGAGGTGTCACCCAATGGTGTGAGAGGCTGGACACTGAGAGGTTTTCTCACTTTTGAACCCTGTGGTTTGGAAAGCTGAGGAAATCCTCTCTGTCAGCTCTTAGCGTACCTGTTCTTCAGTAGTCTTGAAAACCCGACACTAAGCAACAGTGATTAGGGTCTGGTTTCAATGATGGACTCTTTAGGTATAGATTAACTACGTCACTGCCTACGTCACTACTTTATCCGCTTGAATAAAATACAAAATAGTAGCTAGCAAGATGGAGATCACGGAGGTTATTTCTAATGAGTGCATTTCGGAAGTGGCTAGTTTGCTTTAGCTACCGTCACTAAAACCACTGCAAAGGTTTTGCCTGCAAACTTTGGTTTCGAATTGCGACGTTCTGGCATATCTACCTCGTGATTTGTTGGGCGAGTTGTCTGTCTGAAGAGAACCCACCCAGGAAATTTGCCAAAAGACTCCGTCATTGAAACCAGACCCTAGTCACTGTTTTTGAGAGTAGTTCCTCAGGCCTTGAAGTTGGAAGACATTACGCTAGCAACGTCAATATCGCCGGTTCAATTCCCTTAGTGATCACATGCACTTACTAAACTATAAGTTGCTTTGGATATAAAGCATCTGCTAGGTGACATGTTTTCTTATAATATAAATATAATTCTGAGTGTCTGTCCAAAGTCAGAAGTACACAAAAAATATTTGGCTGTATTTTGGTTAACATTTTTGTGGTTTGCATATTTCAGATGGGAGTCTACCTGGTATTTTGTAATGGTCGCTACGCAAAACCATACACCAGTTTTACTTGACTCAGGAAAATGGATTAGTTCACTGAAATTACAAAATGACATATTGGTTTCCTTACCCTGTAAGCAGTCTATGGACAAGGTGTCTTGCTTTGGTTTTGTTTACCTGGCAACTGTCTCCAAGTGCTAACTTTTTAGCATTTAAGGCACAAGTAAAATGCAAGTCAATGCATGCAATTTTGTAATTTGGGTGAACTATCCCTTTAACACGTTAAATACTGCATGGATGCCTTCTCTCCACTGTGAACATTTTTCAGCACAAGTTCAAAAGAGGTCTTCTCTTTGCTCACCATGAAAGATTAGCATTAGCTACCCCTATCTGTCATACTCCCTTTGTAAACAAAGCTACTGGATCAATGGCAGGTCTTGTTTCACTCAGACCAGGAAGTGAGTGGAATTCCACAGCAGACTATGAGCAGGCATGCAAGCACTGCTATGAGTAGGCATGCAGAAGGGCGGCAATAGGGTCATTCTGTGTGAAAATTGAACAAATTATTATTTATTTCTCCATAATCCATTTGGAGACAAGATGCCAAATATATGATAAACATCTTCCCTCCAAAGGACATTTCAGTAAATTCACACCGTCATGATCATTAGTTGCTCCATTTTCACATGAAATTACCCAATAAAGACAGGAGTTTCAGCCATGAGCATCCTCTTTTTAGTGTCCCTCCTGACATGTCTCTGATGTTTGAGTGTTCACATTCAGGACTAGATTGATCAGACACAGAAAACATGTCTCACTGCATTTCTGCATTATATTTTCATCCGTTATTCTTACAAACAATGACATTAATGAAAGATTGCTCAAAGAAGAATAATCAATTGTTTATAATTAACATGCCTCACAAGGGTTTTTGTGTGTGTGTGCTAATTTGTTTCACTGTCTTTTGTGGAAAATCAATGTGTTTCTGTTCCTATCGCTTCAAAGGAAGCGCAGAAGTGTCACCTTTGTGACACATGCCAAGATGGCATTATAAGTATGACATTGATTTTTGATGCGCTTTGCTCCTGGGGTCAGCTATGTTGTATAGTAAGTCTATCCACAGGAACTTGAGTATCTTATGACTGTACCCTGCTGAGGTTTCGTTTTATGTGCCGTGTAGCTCAGTTGGTAGAGCATGGCGCTTGCAACGCCAGGGTTGTGGGTTCGATTCCCACGGGGGGCCAGTATGAAAATGTATGCACTCACTAACTGTAAGTCGCTCTGGATAAGAGCGTCTGCTAAATGACTAAAATGTAAATGTAAAAATGTAAAATGTGCCATTCTCTCGAAGCTCAGCCCTTCATGAATGTAACATACACTGTGAGCTTGCTGGCTCTGAAGAGTTTTTTTTCATTTTGAGGTTAATGATTTTCTTGCTCATCACACCTACTGCTAAACTGGGATTCTCTGCATCATCTGATGGTGGAGTGTGAAAAAATAGACTCAAATCATTGATCCTGCATCTTGTTTCCTCCCATGCCTTCCATCCACTGCCTCCCTTGTGCTTTTGTGGAAAAAAAGTCATTTTGAGAGTGCAGTCTGAACTGAATGAGTGTCCATACATGTTTAATGCTTGGCAGTGGGTAACTCTAACCTTAACCCCCCCCCAACCCTAACCTTAACCCTAGCTCTAACTTAACCCTTACCTTAACTCACCCCTCCTAAACTCAACCTTAACCCTAATCCTAAACCAATTTCGATTAACCTTTGAATCCGCCGGCTAAATGTCTGCCTTTATGCTTCTTTTCAGTTGTTTTATTTTCCTGTCTAGTAATAACCTGTATTGAAGGTAGGCCTATTGCATTTCTCCACAATAAAAGAGAAGTTGTATTATCTAAATGATCATTTCCTGATCCTGAAGGACCACATGGTGGTTTTCAATCCATAATGACTTGAATATCTTCTCACTGAACACATGACACATGAGTTTCCTTTTGACCGACAATTCCTCACTAGACAGGTTGGGCTAAAAACCAGAATACACAGTAGTCCCATTAGACGGAATCTCGAAAAACTGGAGTCATCATGACTATGCAAGTTTTATCTGTAGCTATTTAAAGGCCCAGTGCAGCCAAACATGATTTTCCTGTGTTCTTTATATATATTTCCATACCGAGGTTGGAATAATACTGTGAAATGTCTCCCTGTTTTGGTGGGATGGAGTTTTGGCCTGCCTGGTGTCATCACCAGGTGGTAAATTAGTTAATAGACCAATAAGGAATAGAGTTCCAAACCGGTCTACCAGTAACAGCTAGGTTTCGGTTTTCCCCTCCCCACTCAGACCACTCCCCTACAGTCCTAGCGAAATTCTTGCTTGAGAAATTGGTCTTTGCTAAGAAACGATTTTTGTTTCTTTTTGACCATTTTAATTGAAAACAATCACAGTAAGGTACATCATTGTTACCCAGAAATGATTTGATATTCAGATAAAAACGTCTGCATTGGACCTTTTTAAGATGACCTAGCACAATCTCAGTCGAGCCCCGGTTCCAAAACACATCCTCCTCAAGGTGTGCTCTTGGGCAGCTGTCCATCGATCGCCAGTGGCTTTCTGTGTGTGTTTCTGGAGACTGGTCGATGTGCTCACCCTCTGTCTTGTTTGTCTTCCAGGCTCGGAATGTCACCACAGGGGAGCTAGCGGCCATCAAGGTCATCAAACTGGAGCCCGGTAAGAATATTTGCCTCCCTCATCTCACACACTGGGGTGAAGTTTCCCCTACGTACAGATCTAGGATCAGCTTGCCCTCCCCCAATCAGTGGGGAAAACGGACCTAAGCTCAGCGTCTAGGGGCAACGTCACCCTACTCCTCATCTCACTGTCTCAGCTAGTTTAGCCTCTCCTGACTGTCCTATCATTCCATTTGACTCACTTAAATCTTCCCTCCCCCACCATCCTACTTCTTCAGTCATTACTGTGCCTGTTTATGAGGCCCACTAAACATTTGGAGGAATTGACTTAAAATACAACAGCGTTATGCAAATGAGCCCACCTGAATGCCCCAAGCCATATGCATGGAAGTACAGTATGTTATGACCCAGTGAGAGCATAACATTAGTGGTTATGTTGGTTGGAGCGTGTTGCTTACAGTAGAGTTGCAGGTATAAATCTTGTATAGGCCACCCACTGGCCTTATTAGTGTAAAAGGCATCTGCATCATACCTACCATTATAATATGTTACCCATCGCTTTAGATAAGAGTGGTGTGTGTTTGTCTGGGACGTTTTCTATAATAGTCAGGCAGGCCTGGCTGCGTTCCCAAATAGAACGTGGCCTTCATCAGGCCAGGAATGTGGAGTGGAGATAGCCTGGGAGCCATATCAGACCAGATGTACCTTCATCTCAGCCTCAAATGGCAGGGCTTGATTAAGTTGGAGTGTTAGAGTAAACCTGTTTGAGCTTGCGGCCAAGCTCTTTGCCTGCGCCACAATAAGACGATCCTTTTCTAATAGCGAGGAATATCAGATTTGGAGTCTCTGTGCTATTGTGTGGATTTCAAAAGCCGCCTGCTTGCTTATATCGAATGCATAAACATTCAAGATGTACTTATAATTTGATTAGATGATAATGATGGATATGAATTGTTATTCAGAAAAACTTAAAGTAACACTGTTCATATTCTTGTAGAGCTGTTACTAGTAAGTACCCTGAAGGGATCCCGTGCAATTGCACATTATTGCATAGCAGTGAAACACAGAGCTCAAACACCTTGTATTATTAAAATGCATTGAATGTCACACACTGTCACGATGCAACAATGTGTGAAGATTGCAGGACTTCAATAGGCAAAGTGTTACCTGTTACTCTACATCAGTGCTTCTCATCCATTCGTGTGACACCCTCAGGGGGTACACGTTTTTATTCTAGCCCAGCACTAACACAAAATATTCAGAATAGGATTTTAAAAAATCCTTATTCCAGGAATCTTCCAACCAGGATTTTTGGAAAACCTGGGAATTTTGGGAAAGTTACCAGAATTTTGCAACCCTAATTCTGACTCCCTCCCTCCCTCCCCCCACACACATATCCTAAACTAGGCGTGGTATAGGCCAAATGACTCACTACTCCAATAACCTATAGAGGTGATGTCTAACAATCCAAAAAGCATTTTTTATTGTGGTGTTTTCCTTAGCATTAGCAGGCAACTCATTGATCCACAGTTAGTCATAATTGCTACCATAAAAGAGCCTAATTATATATATATATATATATATATATATATATATATATAAATATATTTATATATTTTTTTGTCATTTAGCAGACGCTCTTATCCAGAGCGACTTACAGGAGCAATTAGGGTTAAGTGCCTTGCTTAAGGGCACATCGACAGATTTTTCACCTAGTCGGCTCGGGGATTAGAACCAGCGACCTTTCGGTTACTGGCACAGCGCTCTTACCCACTAAGCTACCTGCCGCCCGTTGTTGGTTTGTGTTTGGTGATAGTCTGTCACCAGTCAGTTGCACAATTGAATTCTGCTATGAATAGCACGTTATCAGTCTCCTCGCAATCTCTAAACTGTATTCTGTTCTGTTGCTTCCATATGTGGGAATAATAGCAAACTAGCTCTCGGATGCTAACTGCTAACATTTAGCCTAAGCCCATATCTGTCCCTTGGCTATGATAAGTGGATTGATTAGGGAATCTATTGGGGTTGAATTGATCAGATGTAAGTAATGTTTGAATTAGTTTGGGAATGATGTTCCATTCACAGGAGGCTGAGGGAAGGACGGCTCATAATAATGGCCGGAACGAAGCTAATGGAATGGCATCTTCCATGTGTTTTGATGTTTGATACCATTCTGCTCCAGCCATTACCACGAGCCCGCCTTCCCCAATTAAGGTGGAAACGGCAGATTTTTTTATGGAATATCTACATAGGCGTAAAGAGGCCCATTATCAGCAACCATCAGTCCTGTGTTCCTATGGCACGTTGTGTTTGCTAATCCAGGTTTATCATTTTAAAAGGCTAATTGATCATTAGAAAACCCTTTTGCAGTTATGTTAGCACAGCTAATCAGCCGTTTCCAGCTACAATAGCCATTTACAACATGAATGTCTACACTGTATTTCTGATCAATTTGATGTTATTTTAATGGTCAAAAAAATTGCTTTTCTTTCAAAAACAAGGAAATGTCTAAGTGACCCCAAACTTTTGAACGGTAGTGTACATGTACAAATTACCTTGGGGGGGGGGGGGTTCAATGTAAATAGTCCGGGTGGCCATTTGATGAATTGTTCAGCAGTCTTATGGCTTGGGGGTAGAAGCTGAAGCTGTTAAGGAGCCTTTTGGACCTAGACATGGCGCTCCGGTACCGCTTGCCGTGCGGTAGTCAGGACGAACCAACCCAGGGGGTGGGAAATGGTGGGTGTAAGCTAGGCTAAACTAAAGAAATGTTTACTTACTTTTTCTTGCTATAAATCAACAGGGATTTACTTTGAGTTTGGCTTGTTAGACTGAGAATCAGCAGGTGGTAGGCTTGATGGACTGTGTGTGCTCATGAGTGTGTACGAGCATGTGTGCTGTTATCTGTGTGAGTGTGTACAGATATGCAGCCTGAGGCTTGTGGGGAACCATCTGATGTTGTGGTAAGAGTTCAGACAGGAAGAACTAGCTCCTATAGAAATAATTAACAACACTGCGGCCTCTGCTTGTGTGAAGAACGCTTGTGTGTGTATGTGTTACAACTGATATTCAACTTTCAGGCAGTCTTTTAAATAGACAGTAGGATCTTAATTTGATTACCCTGTTGCAGGAGAACATTCCTACAATACAGGACCTTTTAAACGTGTGGTGTATTTGAGGTTTAAAAAGGCTTCTGAAGTTTGTAATTTCCACTTTGACATTTCAGACTTCATTCTCCCTTACAAAAAATGTATCAACCCTTACAAAAATGTCCATAAATTATAATCCACATAATAATTCACATTTCCTGTTGCTGCATGATTATTTTCCTGCTGTAGCAAACTGGCTCAAATTAAGTTCCTACATCTGTAGGTATCCAATGTTGACTTTCATCATTTTGTGTGTATGTGTGTGCACGTGCGGCCGTGTGTGTTCTTTAACAACCAAAGCTATTCTTGGGCGGAAGGTTGAGGGGTCAGTCAGCATTGAACCGCCCCCTGACTCTCCCAATCCTCTCCTTTTTTTATGTCAAACCACCTCATTACCATATCCGCTGTGACGGCTCCTGCCTTGCTTTTGGGGTGTGTCCCAAATAGCACCCTATTCCCTATTAAGTAATATAGGGAATAGGGTGCCATTTGGGATGCAGCTTTAGTATAGACACACAAGACTAGAGTATTTCTGCAAGGCTTTTGGACTGGGGGTCCTCTGTCGTAGCGCTTTTAATGTTAATAGGCACTATTGATTTGCTGCAACTTCCCTCTCCCTCCCTTCCTCTGCCTATTCTTGTAAGGACACTGCATAATTCTACAATAACAGGAATTTATTTGGGGTTTATTTGTGGCATATATTTGGGTTGTGCTCATGCCGTGGTCATTTCAAACAACATTTCCTACTTACAAAGCATGTAGAGGTCTGTAATCTTTATCATAGGTACACTTCAACTGCTAGAGACGGAATCTAAAACACAAATCCAGAAAATCACATTGTATGATTTTTAAGTAATTAATTTGTATTTTATTGCACGACATAAGTATTTGATCACCTACCAACCAGTAAGAATTCCGGCTCTCACAGACCTGTTAGTTTTTCTTTAAGAAGCCCTCCTGTTCTCCACTCATTACCTGTATTAACTGCACCTGTTTGAACTCGTTACCTGTATAAAAGACACCTGTCCACACACTCAATCAAACAGACTCCAACCTCTCCACAATGGCCAAGACCAGAGAGCTGTGTAAGGACATCAGGGATACAATTGTAGACCTGCACAAGGCTGGGATGGGCTACAGGACAATAGATAAGCAGCTTGGTGAGAAGGCAACAACTGTTGGCGCAATTATTAGAAAATTGAAGAAGTTCAAGATGACGGTCAATCACCCTCGGTCTGGGGCTCCATGCAAGATCTCACCTCGTGGGGCATCAATGATCATGAGGAAGGTGAGGGATCAGCCCAGAACTACACGGCAGGACCTGGTCAATGACCTGAAGAGAGCTGGGACCACAGTCTCAAAGAAAACCATTAGTAACACACTACGCCGTCATGGATTAAAATCCTACACCGCACGCAAGGTCCCCCTGCTCAAGCCAGCGCATGTCCAGGCTGTCTGAAGTTTGCCAATGACCATCTGGATGATCCAGAGGAGGAATGGGAGAAGGTCATGTGGTCTGATGAGACAAAAATAGAGCTTTTTGGTCTAAACTCCACTCGCCGTGTTTGGAGGAAGAAGAAGGATGAGTACAACCCCAAGAACACCATCACAACCGTGAAGCATGGAGGTGGAAACATCATTCTTTGGGGATGCTTTTCTGCAAAGGGGACAGGACGACTGCACCGTATTGAGGGGAGGATGGATGGGGCCATTTATCACGAGATCTTGGCCAACAACCTCCTTCCCTCAGTAAGAGCATTGAAGATGGGTCGTGGCTGGGTCTTCCAGCATGACAACACACAGCCAGGGCAACTAAGGAGTGGCTCTGTAAGAAGCATCTCAAGGTCCTGGAGTGGCCTAGCCAGTTTCCAGACCTGAACCCAATAGAAAATCTTTGGAGGGAGCTGAAAGTGCGTATTGCCCAGCGACAGCCCCGAAACCTGAAGGATCTGGAGAAGGTCTGTATGGAGGAGTGGGCCAAAATCCCTGCTGCAGTGTGTTCATACCTGGTCAAGACCTACAGGAAACGTATGATCTCTGTAATTGCAAACAAAGGTTTCTGTACCAACTATTAAGTTCTGCTTTTCTGATGTATCAAATACTTATGTCATGCAATAAAATGCAAATTAATTACTTAAAAATCATACAATTTGATTTTCTGGATTTTTGTTTTAGATTCTGTTTCTCACAGTTGAAGTGTACCTATGATAAAAATTACAGACCTGTACATGCTTTGTAAGTAGGAAAACCTGCAAAATCGGCAGTGTATCAAATACTTGTTCTCCCCACTGTAAGTAATTTGGGTCAACTATTCCTTTAATATTAAACAGGTGTGGATTCTAATATAACTGACATGCCCCATATCTTGAAATGTTAATGACTGGGATGAATAACAATGAGTTCCGTAGAACCATATTAAATTTTACATTTACATTTGAGTCATTTAGCAGACGCTCTTATCCAGAGCGACTTACAGTTAGTGAGTGCATACATTTTCATACTGGTCCCCCGTGGGAAACGAACCCACAACCCTGGCATTGCAAGCGCTGTGCTCTACCAACTTAGCTACAGGGGATATTCTATAGAACATCACAGGATCTATGCAGAGGCCTGTGTGATGGAGTTAACACGCAGGACTGACGGTGAGGGATGTGCGAGCTTCAATCAAATCAATAGGCCAATAGCAGTGTCTCTTGCCCTCCGTGTGTAGTCGCTCAAGGCACTTTTTTCAAAGCCCCCTTTATGGAAGACCGTCAATGTTAGGTGTGTGAGTCTGTTTATCATAAAAGAACACTGTACTGTGATGTCTCTGTGTTGTTGGGAATACCAGCCCTTTCAAGGTTGCGTCTCAAATGAATATTCCCTATATAGTGCACTACTTTTGACCAGGGCCCATTGGGCTATGGTTAAAAGTAGTGGACTTAACATTTGTGACACATCCAAGGGCTAAGATAACAAGATGGGGTTTCTGATGTCGTTTGAACTTCCCTTGCGGATGTCTAGGGGTTAAATGAGAGAGAGAGAGAGAGAGAGAATCAATCAGGTGGACCACATGCAGTCGAGTTCGGCCCAGAGGTCTCTTATTAGCCATTCAGGCTAACGCACTGCAGGAACCCCATCTAAAATTCATGCAGCCAAGGTTTCCCCCTACCTCTTAAAATGCCAGCAGCGCGTCATGACGAGGGGAAGGTGCCACAATCCACTGTGACAGCGTGGAGTGACATGGAGGTGCGTGTCAGTACGCATCACGGCCAGGGCAGCTGGCACTCATGACAGATGTGTCCAGGAGTGTGTTTTTTGGTGACAGGGTCGATGGCTCGAGGTGTGTCGCCAAAGCCAGGACCATGGAAACTTATGTAGCCTAGGCTGACAGATTGACTATCATAGTGTGTGGAGTGGACACACACACAGACACACACATTCAGCGTGGTTGGGCGGCTAACACCCTCTACCATGTGACAGTTAACAAACGCCTGACACCATATTCAGCACCTTGTTATATCTGCCAGTCTGTTTCAATCTCAAATATGAAACTGTTTCCTAAAGATGCTTTCAAAGCTAGCCCAACTAATATTCCCAGCAACAGTTTGCTGGGATCTCATTGGCTTATCTCGCTTTAGTGGCGTGCTTTGCAGAAATCAAAGAAGTAATTTAATATTTGCTTTTTTGACTTCTAATTTGTGCTGTTTGATTTTCAAATGGCTTCTCGGTCTGGCTATCTTCATCTTGTGCTTCGTCCTGTCCATGTACAGTCCAAGAATCTGGGTTAGAGGTTGCCCAGATCTTTGGAACTGCTCCAATAGATCCCAATGCAGCCAATCTGTTTGCACAAGGCCCCTCCCCCAAATCTGGATCCTATTCATTAGGGCATGCAACGGAAAAAGTTGTAAAACATTTTGCAACGGAAAACCAAAATGAGCATTTCCGTTTTATTATTTTTTCTTCCGTTTGGTGCCTAATGAGCACAACCCTGATGGCTTCCAGTCCGCCATGGTATCTGCCAACTCTAAGCAATTTGCTGTTCTATAAGCCAACATGAGATTGTGGTTGTACGGCCATCACATTATGAGGTCCTTGCTTACTGTCAGTGTATGTGTGCATCCCAAACAGGGCACCCTATTGCATAGTGCACTGCTTTTGACCAGAGGCTTAAGCTGCAAAGAAACTGACCTTATGTCAGAGCTTAAGAGCAACATCATTCCATTATCCTTGTGCTAAGGTGAACTTGGCTCTTCTGGGGTCAGCAATCAAATGATTTATTCCATGTCACCTTGGATGAAAGGAAAAATTCACCTACTGTTTACTAAATATTCCAAATAAAAAACTACTATTGGTCCATACAGTTACAATATGTAAGTGCTTAGTGACCAGAATGTAATTATTAAACACTATTTTGTAACTGCAGATAAATACTTAATCCATGTATTTGTAGGATATTGTGATCAAAAAGAATACATAAGAGTAAATGAATGACGGAAGAAAAAAAACGTTTTGAATTATTCATTGTTACGCCATGTTCTTAACTTTTTTTTTAAATGTAGGCAATTCAGCTTACATTACATCTCTGTAACAAGCCAGTAAACCTCCACTTGTTTTCTAAATATAACATATTTATTTATAAATTGTTTTGAGTCCAAAGACTCGAGATAAGTGTGCAGGAGTTTATCCAGTCACTCCTTTGGTGTTAGCACGTAGAGGTGATGGCAGTCAGTAGTAGGCTTCTCCCCCAGTCCTACATGCCCCTAGACGCTGATCTTGGGTCAGTTTAGCCTGTTCCCCACTAATGGTTAAGGTTATGATTGGAGCAGGGGACGCTGATCCTGGATCTGTACCTAGGGGAAAAACGTCACCCCGGAGCATCCTTCACTGTCAGCCCATCTCTCCAATCCCCTCTGTGCTGGGAAAATGTCACCGCGTCACTGGAGAAGGACAGGCTCACCACGACAGGAAGCACCAGGGCCATCTGACCTTGGTCACTGTTGAAAGTGAATCCTGGGACGCTCCCTCAGGAGGAGGCCGTAAGCAGAAAAAGACCCGCAAAAAAAACCCACCGAAATGTAATTCATCATAGGGTCCGTGTAAACTTGATTAATAGGTTTTTTTTTTTGCTGCGGCGCCAATGCTATACCCAACCCTTGCCTTGTATATCCAGCACATTCCATTAATTTGAATGAGCCATTACGTAAGCCAGCGTACATATTTATTTTCATCGCTCGTTGGGACTACAGAAGGGATTTTGAACGCAGGTGCAAGTGACAGGCTTAGAAATGTTGAAGGGTGGCGAGAGAGAAAAAAGAGAGGGAGGTAAAAAAATAAATAAGAATAGATCAGCTTTTTAATGAGGCCTGGAGCGTCCATCATTAAGCCAGCAGTCACACTAAAGTGACTTTGTTCTCTCTCGCTCTCCTCCAAAGCGTTTGTCCCGCCGCCCGTGAGGTGACGCACACGTTTATAGATGTTGAGACCTCAGCCGGAGATCAAGGTCAGCCCAGATCGGCGCCGTCAGGTCCACAAACCCCAGGGGACATTGTGGGAAAAAAAATAAAAAATACGGAAGATTCTCGCCCAATCAGCCAATCAACCGGGCCCTGCCGTCCGTCCCTCGGGCCAATCGAAGGCGATGGAGAGCTTCATGGGCAGTCATTTCTCGTTAAAACCAATAAACGTGCCCTGCTTCTCCCTCTGAAGAAGCATCGGGTGGAGCTGCATTCGAAAGCTCTGCCTGGGAGAAATGCGCTGACATAGCAACAGTGCTAGTTCTAACGTGCTGATGGAGAGTGCCGGGTTTGGATGGGTGGCACGCATCCCGTATTGACAGAGCTGCTAAAATCGACAAGCAAGCATCCCCAGCGGGTTTTAGTCAAGGGCTATTCACTGCCGCCTTGTCATTGAGAGAATTTCTTATCTGTGTGTGTGTGTGTTTGAGTGCATCCTGAAGGAGACAGGCCCCCAAAACTTAGCTTCTATTGATTTCTATTTCCCCAGTTTCCAAGTCCATCGCATTCCCCCACATTAGAATCGCGTTGAGTGTTGGGAAACACTGGGCTTCTGGTGGTGTTGACAAGCTGCCAAACTGCATATTCCCAGCCTGTGTAATTATGATCTGTGGAATTGATTCCCCTCAGTGATCATAGTTGGACGCTGTGCGGCTCATTGATTCCGAGATGTATGGTCCTCATTTGGGAGGTGTGGAGCTTTTCACCGATAGCTTTGCCAGTTTGACAGATGCCTTCATCTAAAGGGACTAGCATAGATTACAAATAACGCATTGATTCTGCTAAATCAATCCTCTGAGCCATTACCGCTGCGCATTGGGGTCAGTATGCAGACTAATGCACAGTCGCTACTCGTTTAGAGGCAGAGAGGAGTCTGCTTACTTTTTGGCCCATTCTGTAAGTTCCCAGCTAGTCTTGCCAGAGTGCTTTGGTTCAGCGAGGTGGTCTAAGCGTGTGTGTGTGTGTGTGTGTCTGCATAAATAAATAAATAATTCAAACGTATTTATGCCATTGTATTCATGTAGAAGCAACTAAGGTTCCATTTAAAAGTTTTTCGGTCTTTTTATAGTGTTTAATTGTGGACATACACAGAACATATTCAGGTGTGTGCATACATGTGTTTGTGTATGCGTTTTCTGTCTCACGCCTCACCTTCTCTCTCACCTTGCCTCACGTCTGCCATCTCTCCACAGGGGAGGACTTTGCGGTGGTGCAGCAGGAAATCGTCATGATGAAGGACTGCAAGCACTCTAACATCGTGGCCTACTTTGGCAGTTACTTAAGGTAGCGTATTTAAAGGCCTGCACCCCGCGCTCACTCCGCCACCAACCCTAACCTTCCCTCCTCCACCCCTGCCCTGGCTCAGTCAATTCCCAGCTGCTCTCAGGCTTTGAAGTACACACACACACACACACAGGCTCAGCGTGGAGTCGTACTCCACTGCAGTCAAGCCACGGTCAGAGCCTCCGGTCCAAGCCTAGCCGCACTAACACTAGCTAGCTAACAATGTGGCTAATTGCTAGCTCCAGGGAAATGCTTTGTATTGAACTGCTCAAGACAAGGGGTGGTGGAGGGTGGCCATTTTGAGAAGTTGCAGGGGCTGAAGAGAGGGAAGTTGGGACCCGTTGGTTGGCCCGAGGGTGGTTGTGGCCTAATAGTCAAACCGCATCATGCTGTGTCACGACCTAGAAAAGACTCCAAAAAGCATCCATCCTCCTCATACTCTCTTTCTGCCCCCTCCAGACTCCACCGCGCCCCCATGTGTTTGCTTTTTACTCCGACTATTTTGAGACCGTATCGATTGTAATGTCATTTGTTTCCTTTTGCTCTTTACAGGAGAGATAAATTATGGATATGTATGGAATATTGCGGGGGAGGGTCCCTACAAGACCTATATCATGGTAAGCATACACAACATACAGTGCACAAACACACACACACACACAAGCATTTGAAAAATGACTGCTGGCTCAACCGGTTTGATGAAGCGAAATTCAATATGTTTCAGTGTGTGGTTTTAAGCTAATTCCTCACTCAAGCTTAGACGTCCTCTTACATCCTATTCCCTTTCTAGTGCACTACTTTTGACGAGGGCCCAGAGGGATAGGTTGCCATTTAGGACGTAACCTAGCTCCTACCACATAACCAGACAGTTAACAGATTCTTATTACGCCTTTTCTTCTTCTTCTTGTCTTGGTCGTTAAAGGGAGAATCTGCAGTTTTTACACCCATTTTTGGACTTTAAAAGAGATTATGTATACCCGTTTTATTCTAGAAGAATATAACTTAGTTCAACTGTCTTACCCCATCACAACCCAAAATATAAGCTGGTTTTACTCCAATGTTTGTAAACATTGTAATTGTAAATAAACACTGCATAGATTTAAAACATGGCTAAAACTATAAGTTTAATGTCATGGATGGTCAGTCCTTGCATCCATAGCTCCATCTATACATTTGAGTAGTTACATTTCTCCAGCCCCATCCCTGAGCTATTTACGAAAGCACTGGTGGCGTGACCACTTTGTAATTGTTTGAACTGCAGATTGCCCATTTTAAAGTACAGGTCATTAGAGCGGCCACCTTAAGCAGCTGTTGTCGCACTTGCGCGCGCACACACACACACACACACACACACACACACACACACACACACACACACACGCGTACATACATACTCACACAGAGACGGTGTTGATTCTGCTCTTAATGACGGTGCTGGGCTCAGTCGGCTGCGAGGCCCCTCATTAGACAGACAGAACAGCAGCCGACACCACCAACCACCGTTGATCTCAGCCTCCCACATATCTGCTCCCCGCTGCCACGGAGACGACACGCTGCTCATAATGTCCCCAACCCTACGTCTCCGGAGTAAATAGAGGGTCACTGAAACGGAAGGCCTGCGTGCTTGACGCACTGTCCCTCGTGGCCTTCGAAATGCACTAGTTTCGTCACGTCGTTACATTCCTTTAACCTTTTAACCTCCGTCGTTTAGTTGTTGGGTATTCTTAACAAGGTTTTAGACCTGCCCTGTAGGCAGGTGGTGGGGGAGGTTAAGGAGGCATGTCGATAGTCTAACATAGCTTCCTCTCCCTTTTCTCCTCTCCATCTGCATTGATCTGAACATGGAGGAAAGGTGAAAGCAGTATGGTCGACCCTAACTGGGAATATGCTGTCACCTGTATAGGTTCTTTCAGGTGAAAGAAGATAAAGGAAGGAGGTCATTTTAGACCCGATTTAAACAGGATCAATGAGTTAGCCAGGGAACCTGTGTAAATATTTTGAAGTAACTTCATAATTGTTTGGAAAGATAAGCTTGAAATGGGCTTCTTGTAATTAATTGAACTGGCTGACTTGGTGACCCTGCTTTTTGATGTAACCCTCAGAGCCCTAAGAGAAAGTTAGTTCAATTAGCCCTGTCACGCGACTGACTGCACCTTTTAATCAGACCCCAATCAACTGGTGCTATCATGACTTACAATCTACTTAGTAGAGAGTTGAAGAAGATTAGCCTCTCAGTGGTATGGCCAAAGTACTCCCACACAGCCTAGGATTGAAGCAGGATGGAGTATGATGCGTGTTCTCACTCAAACTGAAGACAGACAGACATGTGAGTCAATTCCTGAGGATAGTGTTTGAATAGAGTTATTTTATTTTATTTGTTTATATAGGCGATCTAATTGAGAATATGCAGTTTCCTGTATAGCACTATAAATGTTATTGAAATCTAAAAAGAACCTAGGAATCTAGCTCTATCTAATTCAGTAGCAAATATATTTTTGTTCTGTTTTTAATAGGGTCCTGTTGTGCCTGGTCTGTTCTGTCCAGTCATAACTATTCTAGAGTCTCAATAATGACCTTCAAATAACCTAACGTTACCAGGTAAAGCTGTCAGATCAACATCCAATTGTAAACCCTGAACCTACATTGCCCACCTTGAACCCATAATGTTGATTTGTGGTTTAAATTGGGGTTAAATGACACAAAAACTGTACACTTCAAATGTGGCTTGAAATGCTGATATGTGCCCAAATAAGACCTTTAGCTTAAATAATAGTAATGAAATACATGATACATTTGAGTTCAGGTACCAGATGTTGTCTCAATAACCAATGGCCGAGGAACCTTTTAATAAAGCACCAGTGCTTCTCAGTCTCCAACCATGTCTCCTTCTCTTTCAGTGACGGGGCCTCTCACAGAATCACAAATAGCCTACGTTTCTCGAGAAACTCTTCAGGTACGTCCATTCAGTGCAACACTCAAGCATTCACTCTTCTTCTGACACACGTCTTTCATCTCAAAGTATTGCCTTTGAACTGCTGCTTACCTTAGATCTGATCCATCCACTCGAAATGAGATTGAAAACACCCGTTAGCAATAGCAACACCGTAGGACTATTGCTGTCATTGATTTGTTAGATTTTTGATACACACAACTATTATAAGCTATTATAATAAAAAGAAGTAGCCAGACTATTGCTTTCCTGGTAAAATGACAATGGTTTCATGCTTTGGAAAAGTATATGTGGCTGATTTTGGTTGAATGGGAATTTGCTAAAAAGGGACACCATATTAGGATGGGATATTATTTGTGAAGAGGTCAATGGACTGACTCACTGTACACATTTTTCCCTCCACAGGGTCTCTATTATCTACACAACAAAGGCAAAATGCACAGAGACATAAAGGTAAGGTGGGAAAATGGCAGATTCTAGCAGGAATACATGGCTTCCATTGCATAGAATAGAGTGCACAAAGACAAAGGTGAAGTGGGACTGGGACAGTAACCGTTTCAAGCACGAATACATTGTGTAGATTAGGATAGAATAGAGTTTATTGTCCTCTTCAAGGAAATAATTTGACACGAGCTCGTATGTACACACAAATAGACCGACAACACCTTCACCTAGACATGTTCAATTACATTTACAGTAGTTTAGTGTGCTCCTCTGGAATTTCTTGGCATAGACGTGTAATAGCCATTATGAAAACATTTCTGACACTAATGGCCACTATTTTAATCCCCAACAAGACATCTTTCAAAGTCACTCCAGGCTTTACCGGTTTGGTCGTTCCCCTGTGAAGTTTCCTTCGATAGATGGCCTTGTTAAGAGACCGCTGCATAAATGAAACTGCATTGAAAATGTGCAGATACAAGTTAGTTAGACGTTTGATACGTTGTTGAGAAAAAAGAAGTAAAAACTTACTAAACGCTTACATAGGCCTATGCAACTGCAAATCCATTGTAACGTTCTAATCTTCTTTTGTCTGCACAAAGGGAGCAAACATACTGTTGACAGACAACGGGTACGTCAAACTAGGTAAGGAGTCCAGATGTGCAACTGTTTTCTTTGATGTGTGTGTGTGTGTTTGTTTCAATATGATGAATTATGGCAATTTGGCGAGTGTGTGAATCATCACCTGGCGATGACTGACAAGCTGTTAATTGCACTTGGCTGTGAGTAGCACCTTCTGCTTTCACATTCTGTGTGTGCGTGTGCGCGCTTTCATATTAAATGTGTGTAATAGGCTAAATCAAGTCTGCGATGCATGCACAGCTTGGACAGTGATTGGAATAATTGTGTCAGTGCTAACACTACAATTTATCTCGTATTCCTTTTGGAATATTAGCTGCACCAGCTTACAAAACATTTATGGTTACTAAAATACATGAGCATTGCATGATTTTCATTGATTTCAACATTGTTATGCATCATTTATCATTTATTACAGAGCAAACCAGGCTTAAGAAATGGTCATCAAACATGTATTAGACATTCACTGGTATTAATGATAAACTGTTGTTGATTGCATTTGGACATTTATTAGCCATTTATTAATAATAAACTGTTACTATATTAATGTAACTCTAACTTTAACAAACCATTTACAAATCATTAATTGATTAATAACAACATGCTAAAAAGGTATAATTAATTATGCTTAATGGAGGCATCATGAAGATGGGAATGTAAGTTTAAAGTCAGCTTCTCACGTCTCTCTTTCTTTCTTTCTTTCTTTCTTTCTTTCTTTCTTTCTTTCTTTCTTTCTTTCTTTCTTTCTTTCTTTCTTTCTTTCTTTCTTTCTTTCTTTCTTTCTTTCTTTCTTTCTTTCTTTCTTTCTTTCTTTCTTTCTTTCTTTCTTTCTTTCTTTCTTTCTTTCTTTCTTTCTTTCTTTCTTTCTTTCTTTCTTCTTTCTTCTTTCTTTCTTTCTTTCTTTCTTTCTTTCTTTCTTTCTTTCTTTCTTTCTTTCTTTCTTTCTTTCTTTCTTTCTTTCTTTCTTTCTTTCTTTCTTTCTTTCTTTCTTTCTTTCTTTCTTTCTTTCTTTCTTTCTTTCTTTCTTTCTTTCTTTCTTTCTTCTTTCTTTTCTTTCACACAACCCACACACAACACAACAACAACAACAACAGCAACCGCAACAGCAACAGCACAGCAACAGCAACAGCAACAACAGCAACGCAACAACACAACAGCCACACAACAGCCAACAGCAAACAGCAACGCAACAGCAACAGCAACACACAACACAACAGCAACAGCAACAGCACAACAGCAACAACAACAGCAACAACAGCAACAGCAACAGCCGCAACGGCAACAGCAACAGCAACAGCAACAGCAGCAACACAGCAACAGCAACGCAACAGCAACAGCAACACAACACGCAACAGCAACAACAGCAACAGCACACAACAGCAACAGCAGCAACAGCAACAGCAACACAACAGCAACAGCAACAACAACACAACAACAACACAACACAACACAACACAAACAACACACAACAACAACAGCAACAGCAACAGCAACAGCAACAGCAACAGCAACAGCAACGGCAGCAACAGCAACAACAGCAACGCAACAACACAAACACAACACCAGAACAATCTCCTTTCTTTCTTTCTTTCTTTCTTTCTTTCTTTCTTTCTTTCTTTCTTTCTTTCTTTCTTTCTTTCTTTCTTTCTTTCTTTCTTTCTTTCTTTCTTTCTTTCTTTCTTTCTTTCTTTCTTTCTTTCTTTCCTTCCTTCCTTTTCTTGGCAGCTGACTTCGGCGTCTCGGCCCAAATCACGATGACCATTGCCAAGAGAAAATCCTTCATCGGCACACCTTACTGGTAACGTCCTTCATCACTTCCCACCTTCTATCGATTCTCTCTGTCCCTTGATACCCAAGTCAGGTGAATCTATCCATGGATCTATCCTCCACCATTTTGTCAAGCGGAGTGTGAATGTGCCCTTCGATTGATTTTTAAAAGGTGTTTAACCCCCTTGAGTCGATTTCCGCTGCCCCGTGAAAATCTAATTAGGATAATACAAAAATTCCAATCAAATTCCGTCAGTTTAAGCTAGAGATATGTTTTTTTGCATTGCATCCACAGATGGTGCACTTTTGCATATGCGGTGACAGGTGGCAGAGCTAGAGCGGTGATTGTCAGACCATGACACATCCCGAAAATCAGTCTTCTCACGAAAACGTCTGTAGCGTCCGAATGGTTTGGCCTACAAACTATTATGACCCCTCTATGGAAAGATGAGACTCACAAACATGATGGTGTTCTCCGTTTTGCTCTACAGCCCACACAAGCCTCACAAGACTCGTCTGAAGGTACCAGTTTAAAAAAATGAATGGGAGCATTTATGGAGATAGTTTAGTGCCAAAAATAAGGGGTTAAATACACATTTCAATGCATGTCTGTCACCAGAGATTTTAACATGTTGAGAATGCTTATCAATTTAGAAAATGGACAAAAAGAAATGCAAGCCTAAACATGTTTTGCATTTCAAGCTACAAAGCTAGTATAATTATTTATTTTATTTGTATACATTTTTTCCTAACCTCAATCAAATCAAATCAAATCAAATGTTATTGGCCACATGCGCCGAATACAACAGGTGCAGACATGACAGTGAAATGCTTACTTACAGCCCTTAACCAACAGTGCATTTATTTTAATAAAAAAGTAAAATAAAACAACAACAAAAAAGTGTTGAGAAAAAAAGAGCAGAAGTAAAATAAAATAACAGTAGGGAGGCTATATATACAGGGGGGTACCGGTGCAGAGTCAATGTGCGGGGGCACCGGCTAGTTGAGGTAGTTGAAGTAATATGTACATGTGGGTAGAGTTAAAGTGACTATGCATAAATAATTAACAGAGTAGCAGCAGCGTAAAAAGATGGGGTGGGGGTGGGGGGGGGCAGTGCAAATAGTCCGGGTAGCCATGATTAGCAGTTCAGGAGTCTTATGGCTTGGGGGTAGAAGCTGTTGAGAAGTCTTTTGGACCTAGACTTGGCACTCCGGTACCGCTTGCCGTGTGGTAGCAGAGAGAACAGTCTATGACTAGGGTGGCTGGAGTCTTTGACAATTTTTAGGGCCTTCCTCTGACACCGCCTGGTATAGAGGTCCTGGATGGCAGGAAGCTTGGCCCCAGTGATGTACTGGGCCGTACGCACCACCCTCTGTAGTGCCTTGCTGTCGGAGGCCAAGCAGTTGCCATACCAGCGGTGATGCAACCAGTCAGGATGCTTTCGATGGTGCAGCTGTATAATTTTTTGAGGATCTGAGGACCCATGCCAAATCTTTTCAGTCTCCTGAGGGGGAATAGGCTTTGTCGACTGTCTTGGTGTGTTTTGACCATGATAGTTCGTTGGTGATGTGGACTCCAAGGAACTTGAAGCTCTCAACCTGTTCCACTACAGCCCCGTCGATGAGAATGGGGGCGTGCTCAGTCCTATTTTTTTTCCTGTAGTCCACAATCATCTCCTTTGTCTTGGTCACGTTGAGGGAGAGGTTGTTATCCTGGCACCACACGGCCAGGTCTCTGACCTCCTCCCTATAGGCTGTCTCATCGTTGTCGGTGATCAGGCCTACCACTGTTGTGTCGTCAGCAAACTTAATGATGGTGTTGGAGTCGTGCCTGGCCATGCAGTCATGGGTGAACAGGGAGTACAGGAGGGGACTGAGCACGCACCCCTGAGGGGCCCCCGTGTTGAGGATCAGTGTGGCAGATGTGTTGTT
Organism: Coregonus clupeaformis; assembly: GCF_020615455.1. Taxonomy (NCBI): domain Eukaryota; kingdom Metazoa; phylum Chordata; class Actinopteri; order Salmoniformes; family Salmonidae; genus Coregonus; species Coregonus clupeaformis. The sequence continues at coordinate 389,374 of NW_025533800.1, read as the reverse complement.
ACCTACCCTTACCACCTAGGGGCGGCCCGTCAGGAAGTCTAGGATCCAGTTGCAGAGGGAGGTGTTTAGTCCCAGGATCCTTAGCTTAGTGATGAGCTTTGAGGGCACTATGGTCCCGCCCCTTACCTTAAACTGGGTTCGTATCCTAACCCCAATCCCACCCCTTATCCTATACCGGGTTCGAATCCAAATCCTGACCCTACCCTCCCCATACACTGATACATCACACTCTTTACCTTCTTTGAGGCCACCCCTCTCTATATTCATGTCTTATTTAGTCTGATGTTTTTTTGTTTTGACTCCTGTTTTGTTGTTTTCTTTTTCATTTCTATTATTGTAAAGCAACTTTGGGTCCTTGAAAAGCGCTTTATAAATCCCATGGATTATTATTATTATTATTATTATATTTTTATTGTGCCTGGCGAAAACCAAACACTGCATTCCCCAATAAGAACCTCATACGGTCAAGCATGGTTGTGGTAGTTGTGGTTTGGGGATGCTTTGCTGCCTCAGGACCTGGACGACTTGCCTTAATAGAAGGAACCATGAATTCTGCTCTGTATCAGAGAATTCTACAGGAGAATGTCAGACCATCCGTCTGTGAGCTGAAGCATAAGCGCAGCTGGGTCATGCAGCAAGACAATGATCCAAAACACACAATCAAGTCTACATGAAAATGACTAAAAAGCAACATTTGAATTTTCGGAATGGCCTTGTCAATGTCCAGACCTAATCCCAATTGAGATGTTGTAGCATTACTTGAAAAGAGCAGTTCATGCTTGAAAACCCACAAATGTCGCTGAGTTAAAGCAGTTCTGCATGCAAGAGTGGGCCAAAATTCCTCCAAAGCGATGAGTAACTGATCAACAACTACAGGAAGCATATGGTTACAGTCATTGCAGCTAAGTGTGGCACAACCAGTTATTGCATGTAAGGGGGCAATTACTATTTCACACAGGGGAAAAGTAATTACAATTCAAAATCAAAATCAAATAGCTAAATGATGCTTGGTATGACCTTCTTAAAACAACTCCATATGTTAGCTTAGTAGAACCCCCGCTTAGGTAGGACTTAGACTCTAGACCAGGGGTGGGCAAACCTTTTGGCTCAAGGGCCACATTGAGTTTTTGAAACCTAATGAAGGGCCACATACTATATGCGTGACAAAACATGTGAAGCCTTTATTTATTTTCACATTGACACGCAACTACTAGTGTACTGTAGGTGTATATATGCTTGCAGAACAATTCTACCCTAAGTACCATCTCTGCCCTTGTAAAGTACAATCAAACTTACAGTCACAATATGCAAACTTAAAAATAGATATATATTCTATGACTGGAGACATGCAAAATGTAACAGCAAAAAAAACGATTCTAAAATTTGAGTGAAACATATGGTAAGAGCATCCGTTTCATTTGGAATGGTCTGTTTTTGAAAGCATATTAAGGAACAATTCTAATCTCCATTGTGAGCCATATTTACAGTTATCCAATCACCTCAGCCCAAATCTGACTGATTAGTTATTACCTGTATCCAAGTGCATTACTGGATAATTCTCACTGCATAACCATCATCATGAAAAAGCATAATCCTTGCCTTCCCCAGTCACGGTTATTCGAGTCTTAATGTGAACGATGGGTCTGGTTACCTCTCTTGGCAAGGGCATCAAAGTCTGGTATCATCTTTGATGGAGAGATTCTCAGAACAGCTGACAAGTGGTCATTTGTTAAATTTGACCTGTGACGGGATTTGTTGTAATTCATGACTGAGAACATTTGTTCACACACGTATGTAGACCCGAATAAAACAAGCATCCTTTGGACGTGCTTTTGAATGTTTGGAAACGTTGTTTCATTCAGTGAACTGGTCTATTGTTGCTGTTTTGTACTTCTCCTTCAAAGCACTGTCACGTCGGATGTCGATGAGCTCCAATTGTGTGTCTGGTGGTGCTTTCTCACTGTCGAAAGACAGGGGGCATGATACAAGCTCCAGCTCAGTCTCAATCTTGGTGAAGTCTGAGAAGCGGCGGGAAAACTCAGCATGCAGGTCGATCAAAGTGCTACTGTATGTCTCAGTGCGGCACTGCGATGTGGGCTCGTTCAGTGCGGCCAGTGTTCGGAAAATGAGCGAGAGACCGGCTGGTCATTTGTCTGGAGAACAACATAAGTTTGCCCTTGAATGCTTTCATGTTGGAATACAGTTCATGCACAAAAACACAATATCCCTGCTGTTTCACATTTAGATCGTTCAGATGCCCCAATATGTCCACACCGAAAGAAAAGTCGCCCAGCCAGTCTGTGTCTTTCAACTCGGAGAAGTCGTCAGCTTTACCAACCGTACCAAGGAACATACCCATCTCCCCTCTGTTCCCACACACGGCAAAATACTTTTCCCAGTCTTAGCCAGCGCACATTTGAATGGTACAAACAAGTTCTGGTGCTCTGCCTCTGTGTCATTGAGCAGCTGAATTAACTGACAATGGTTAATCCCCCTTGCCTGTATAAAGTTGACAAGTTTTACAACCACTTTGACAACATTTTCCAGCTTTAACACACTTTTAGCATGCTTGCTTGAAAAATGACGATTGAGATTATATTCCTTAAAAACGGCAACACTTTCTTGACATATCAGACATACCACCTTATGTCCAATATTAGTACAAAATTATTTAACCATTCTTTAAACACACAGAGTCCACTATTCTCATGTTCGCAGCACTCATTTTTCACGTCAAAAGTCGTCAAGCAATGAAGTAGCTATAACGGCTGAGCGCATTCTGAATCTGATTGTTGGCCCAAATACAGAGCGTGCTGCCAGGCTACAGCGCCATCTATTGGAGGTTGTTTGTATATCATGGAATGAGGCCAAAAATCGTAACTCAAATATAATAATATTTAATACATGTAGAAAATGTCTTGCGGGCTGTACTTTGCCCTCCCTTGCTCTAGGGGGTTAACGAGTCAAACGTATTCTGATTATATTGATTTGGTGGTGGTGATGATGATCGGCGGCAAGTAGCCTAGTGGTTAAGCGTGCTGGGCCAGTAACCGAAAGGTCGCTGGTTTGAATCCCCGAGCCGACTAGGTGAAAAATCTGTCTGTGCCATTCAGCAAGGCACTTAACCCTAATTGCTCCTGTAAATCGCTCTGGATAAGAGCGTCTGATAAATGACTAAAATGTAAATGTAATGATGATGTTGGTCTAAATTCTATCATCAAATATAATTTAGACCAGTGTATTCGATTAGATTTTTAAAAGTAGCCTATTAAACAAGTCAAACGATTGTGATTATATTGATTTCAATGATGGTAATATGATGATGCTATGATGATGATGATGATGATGATGATGAGGACTGCTGGTATTGTCAAATTCATTGTTTGGGTTACACTTTATAATAACTGTCATGAATAAGCCCTGTAAATGCTTATGAATTTTAACACTTACAATCAGTGCTGGCTCTAGCCATTTTGGGGCCTTAAATGAGATTTGGTTGGGGTGCCACCCCCGACCGTGCGGGCAAAACATTTTAGTGGCCCCCCACTTGGTGTCCCTAGCGGTCGTGCCACCACTAAACAAAATTTTAGAAATATTTACAAAATGTGTTCACATTTATAAACATTTATAAGCAAGTTATTGGCACTTACAGTGGGTTATACAGTGGGAATTGAGAGGTCCTGTTTGAGATGACCCTGTAGTGTTAATTGCTATTGACTGTTCCAAGGCTATGTGGTGAACCGTTCATTTGTCTGAGCCGACTCCCTGTGTGCAGGATGGCACCCGAGGTGGCAGCCGTGGAGAGGAAGGGTGGGTACAACCACCTGTGCGACATCTGGGCTGTGGGCATCACCGCCATCGAGCTGGCAGAGCTGCAGCCGCCCATGTTCGACCTTCACCCGATGAGGTTAGTGTTTGGACCCATTGGCATCAGACCAGGGCTCTTTCTTTTTTTTAAAGGACAGTGGACTCTCCTTTTGTATTTAATTGTTTTTGACAGAGACCGTTATGAAATGGAGAGCAGACAGAGAGAAGGGAGACAGAGTAGGGCCGGTAGGTGCCAGGATTCTTATCCATGCAGGCAGGGGAATCGTATACACTCACCTCCATATGTACTTGGACAGTGAAGCATATATTTATTTGGGCTCTATACTCGAGCATTTTGGATTTGAGATACAATGTTTCATATGAGCGACAGTACAGAATGACACCTTTTATTTGAGACTATTTTCATACATATCTGTTTTACCGTTAAGAAATTAAAGCACTTTATGTAGGTAGTCCCCCATTTTAAGAAGTCAAAAGTGTTTGGACAAATTCACTTATAGTGTACTGAAGTAGTAAAAAGTATTTGGTTCCATATTTCTAACACGCAATGACTCTACAAACTCGTTGTATGCATTCACAGTTTATTTTGGTTGTGTTTTGGGTTATGTTTTGACAATAATCGTATTTAACAACCGTACAGTATACTTCAAAATGTGGAAGGAATTTCACATGTGGACCTACATGAAGAAAGCAGAAGATAATTATTTTAAATGTATGTTTAGTAAGTTAGCACCTCTGAGTAAAAGCAAGGATTGGAAGTGAAAGCACTAATTTCCTTAAATACACAACTGCACCTTTTTTAAATTTTTCTCAGAGCCCTGTTTTTGATGACCAAAAGTAACTTCCAGCCGCCCAAGTTGAAAGACAAGGTGAAGTGGTAAGTGTCTTTAGGCTTGCTGCCTGCAACATAAACCCTGGCCAGTTCTATCTCGCTACTTGAAGACACCGCCCTCTCCCACCCCAACTCTTAGACATTATAATGGATGGAAAAAGAGACGTAATACAATATTAATGAATCAAATCAAAATGCTGCTAAAATATTAACAGTCAGACACACCTGTTATGGGGTAAACGAGCCTCAGATTTGTGCCAATGTCATTGGACTCAGAGAAAGGCTTTTTTTGTGGGAGGGGTTGGAGAATTGACAGTCTAACTAGATTTACACATAATATGGGGTCAGGTTTCATCCCAAAGAGGTTTGATCATTATTAGCATATAAATTGAATATTTATGATCGAATAGGCAGAATGTTTTTCTTAATCCAATTTCGTTCTCCCTCCCCAAGGACCAGTAATTTTCATCATTTTGTAAAAATATCATTGACGAAAAATCCAAAGAAAAGGCCCTCCTCTGACAAGCTGTTGCAGGTAAGATGATCTTGGCCTGAGCTATATAACAGTAATGTGATTGTAGTGGCGTCATTGTGTAGATCAAGGGATTTGGTTGCTGCAATGACAACCCAAAGAGCATTGTTAATAAGTAAGTCTTTCAAATGTTCAAGGTCAAGATTTAGTAAAATAGTGTGAATATTTGGAACTAGAGCCCCATTTGCATTTGTTGTACGTAGACTGGTTAAATGGGCAATATGAAGTTCAAACAATAACAAAGCAGTTACCCCGCCACTCTTTTTGTAAACAGCTGAGGGTTGGTGCTGGAGAAATGTAACCACTCAAATTTATAGAAAGAGCTAATGGATGCAAGGACTGACCAATCATGATACTGTATCAAAATGATAGTTTTGAGACTATATAGTGTTTGTTTTTAAGTAAAACAAGCTTATATTTTGGGTTCTGATGGGGTACGACAGTTGAGCTAAGCTCATGAGGCATTTCAAAGATTATTCAAGAATCAATGGGTAAAAATAATGTAAAAGTCCAGAAAAGGATGTAGCAAGTGCTGTAGTTTCCACATAGCAACACCTATTTACTATTATCCTGCGGTTTGTGCTCTTAGAACTTGACCATGCTTATTACTCAAATAAACTTGGACAGAGGAACCCACCTAACTCTTACAAGCTCAACACTTTTTTTATCTTTGATTTTATAAATCTTGTTTATCAAATCATTTTAAGATCTGCTGCACTTAAAGTGCCTTTTACACATTACTCTTTAGCCTTTTAAAAATCAATTGCACTAGCATGTGATAAAAACGGCATCATGGCTAGTGTCATGCTTGTCTGAGGCAAATGGCACCGCATTCCCTATATAATGCACTGCTTGACCAGGGCCCATATTTGGGACGCAGCCTAAATGTGTTGTCTGTCTAGTGTTTGTATGTCAGTTCATATCAGATGCACCACTTTAGCCCATAATCAAATTGTCCTAAGGGGATGGATAAAGTTGTATCCTATCTCATCTTAGATAACATTTTCCCCAAGCCAAGTCAACTCCTATCTCAACTGCTATTTGGCTCAAGAGGAAACAACCACGGCAGGAAATGTATATTAATTGAGTGCTATGATTAATTCGACAATGTAGGTACAAAAAAATAAATACATTTTATTCGATTGCATTTCTCATAATGCAATCTTTCTGACACAGGGATTTTCTTGACTGAATCTGGCCCATAGTCTCCTACAGTTAGTCTGGTCCCAGATCTGTTTGTGTTGTCTTGCCAACTGCTATGGTCATTGCCCCACCAATAACCATAGGAGACCAGGCTATCCTACAGTATGAACAGCTTAATTGTTGTCGCCTGATTTTTTCCCAGCATCCCTTTGTCTCGCAACCCCTGAGTCGCACGCTGGCCATCGAGCTCTTGGACAAGGCCAGCAACCCGGACCACTCCTCCTACGACGACCACTTAGATGACGAGCCCGAGGAGCCTGAGGAGGTACAGTACAGGTGCAGACACTCACGGGACACGTCCTCCTTTAATCAGAACCAGTAACCTTTGCCTCTAGCCTGGGTGCTAGTCTGTCTATACTATCTTTCCAACTCCTTGTCCAAACATTTGGCATGACTATTCCATAAGGAGTTGGCAAGATATCAGAATCAGACTGGCACCCAGGCTAGGTTGTCTCTGAGGTTGCCATTTTTAAATGGTGACATCGATTCTCACCGCGGAATAGTAATCATTTAGATTTTTTGGGTCTTATCCTGTATTCCTGGTTACCGGTTTTGATTGATCAAGGTCCTAAATCATTTTAATTGACTATAGAGGACAATAATTGGTTATAGAGCATCTACTGTACTTTGTCATACAGAACATTTTGTCGCTGTAGGTTTTAGGGGTCAATTTAGTCTGTGTAAGAGCTTGACGGGAGTGCTTTTGCTATTCATAGCCACAGTATTCACACTCAGCAGCACTTTCTATCATTGCCAATATTATACTAGGATACACTGACTGAACATTCTGTCCTGTTCATTGGCACACTTAAATGCATATTTGTTAGACAATTACAGAATGTATAATATTATACAGCATCTATATATTTTTGTTTTAAATGTAAAGATTTATTAGCCTTAGAATATGCATTAATTAGCTTCCTGCAAAAAAATATATAATTTCCTTAAAACATAGTCTCATCAAACGTACGCATGACTCATTCCAAAAAGTTGCACTGTCACTTTAGCTGGCAGCAGTCGCTTTCGTCACTTTGTCCAAGGTCCATAATACCTGACTGTAGGTGTTGACTGTGCCTTAAAGGAATTCTTTAGGCCGTTTCACCCCCTGCCCTGTCCTCAACTGCTCCGGGTAAAGTTGTCCCTAAGTACAGATCTATGATCAGCTTCCCTTCTCCCAATCCTAACCTTAACCATTAGTGGAGGAAATGCAAAACTGACCAAAGATCAGCGTCTAAGGGCAATTTCACCCTACTCCTCCTCAACTCCTCTCATCAGTTGGGCTGAGTGTCTCTGCCTCTCTCCTTCTCCCTTAGTTGAAATACAAGAGGGTGCTTTGGCACATACTGGGGTGTTTCAACCCTTTGACCCCCTATCTCGGCGACTCCCACGCTTTGCCGTTGGCAGAGAGGTACCAGTTGTGTGTGTGGAGGCATTGTGGGCCTACATGGGTGTATTTGCTTGCTCTGGTAAATGAGATTGTGTGCACACCGACATAGATGTGTGGTTCGTTTTTTTTAACGTTTGTGCATGAGAAGTGTGTTCGGGGGTGACATCGGAAATGAGCATGTGCTGAAATAGTTTGACGTGGAGTATGGTGTGATACCATTGGGTCCTTGCTAAACTTAAAATGTATGATAAACCTTACCTTTTGAGTGCTTGGTCCCACTTTACAGTGGGTAACCATAATACATATTTACATCAGGTAGTGTAATTACAGTGTAGATACTGTAGATCGACATGTAAATACAAAGGTATCGGGGACACTTATTGTAAATTGGAACCAAATGCTATTTTTTCTTTAACGGTAGACCCGTGTGGCTCAGTTGGTAGAGCATGGCGCGTGCAACGCCAGGGTTGTGGGTTCAATTCCCACGGGGGACCAGTACGAAAAAATATGAAAATGTATGCACTCACTACTGTAAGTCGCTCTGGATAAGAGCGTCTGCTAAATGACTCAAATGTAAAATGTCTTGAATGGAGACATAAGAATGATCCTATAATATATCCCAAGATTAAGTTGTGCTGGTGAAGCTCCTTCAACTGCCCTTGGCTTCCGACGGTTTGGCTCTAAATGCTTTGTCTCTTCTTCAAAACAACCAGGCAGTGAAGGATGTCCTTCAACCGCCATTTTGTGCCCTGGAACTGTCAGTTCCACAGTGAGCCCTTCACATAAAGTCAAGTACATGTCCTCTGATGCACGAGGGAGGACACACTGAGTGGAAGCCATCTTGGGACCGACTACCTTGGCTGCCCCCAAATACGTAGTGCACTACTTGGGCTCTGGTCAAAATGAGTGCACTATATTGGAAATGGGGTGCCATTTGGGATGCACTCCTTTCTTATAGTCATGACACAGAAGAAGACTGGCCACCAACTAATGATTTTCCCCACAGGACTTAGTGGGAGGGCACATATCAGGTTGACGACCCCCCCCCTCAGAAGGGTCCTTTTCATTACGCCTGTGTCATCAAAGTGCGACATTCAGTGGTGGTATTTTTACACCAGCCCTTTTAATCAGGGAAACATGGAAGGTTGCCAGGAAGATGTGACTCACTCGTGTATTGTGTCCCAAAGAGAGAGAGGTTTCACTCTTGCCAAAATCTAACCTTGTCGCCTGCCTTCCACCTTAGGGACAACAACTCCCATTGTTAGGGTGGAGACATGAGCATCTCGTCATTATATGCAGATCTCTGATCTTACCTCTTGACGCTATATACAGGACCTAGTGTCTACACACCCCTTGCACAGTCTTCACATTTTGCTGCCTTCAAATTACATCTAAAAAGGGATTACACAGGATTTTATACCTACAGATCTACACATCCTACTTTCTAAATTAATTCAAAATAAAAGAACGAAGATGTCTTTTATTGCATATGTCTTCACACCCCAGAGTTAATACTTTGTGAAGGCACCTTTGGCAGCCATTACAGCTATGAATAATATTCTACCAACTTTGCACAACTCTTAGGGAAACATACAGTGCCTTCTGAAAGTATTCAGACCCGTTGACTTTATCCACATTTTGTTACGTTACAGCCTTATTCTAAAATTGATTAAATAGTCCCCCCCCCACCTCATCAGTCTACACACAATACCCCATAATGACAAAGCAATAAGAAAACTTAAATGTCACATTTACTTAAGTATTCAGACCCTTTACTCAGTACTTTGTTGAACCACCTTTGGCAGTGGTTACAGCATTGAGTCTTCTTGGGTATGACGCTACAAACTTGACACATCTGTATTTGGGGAGTGGCTGGGCCACTCAAGGACATTCAGAGACTTGTCCCGAAGCCACTCCTGCGTTGTCTTGGCTGTGTGCTTAGGGTTGTTGTCCTGTTAGAAGATAAACCTTTGCCCCAGTCTGAGGTCCTGAGCACTCTGGAGCAGGTTTTCATCAAGGATCTCTGGCCAAAGAGTCACGTCTGGAGGAAACCTAGCACCATCCCTACGGTGAAGCATGGTGGTGGCAGCATCATGCTGTGGGGATGTTTTTCAGTGGCAGGGACTGGGAGACTAGTCAGGATCGAGGGAAAAATTAACAGAGCAAAATACAGAGAGATCCTTGATGAAAACCTGCTCCAGAGCGGTCAGGATCTCAGACTGGGGCGAAGGTTCACCTTCCAACAGGACAATGACCCTAAGCACACAGTCAAGACAACGCAGGAGTGGCTTTGGGACAAGTCTCTGAATGTCCTTGAGTGGCCCAGCCAGAGCCCGGACTTTAACCCGATCGAACATCTCTGAAGAGACCTGAAAATAGCTGTGCAGCGACGCTCCCCATCCAACCTGACAGAGCTTGATAGGATCTGCAGAGAAGAATGGGAGAAACTCGCCAAATACAGGTGTGCCAAGCTTGTAGCGTCATACCCAAGAAGACTCGAGGCTGTAATTGCTGCCAAAGGTGCTTCAACAAAGTACTGAGTAAAGGGTCTGAATACTTATGTAAATGTGATATTTCGGTTTATAATTTTATATACATTTGCACAAATTTCTAAAAATCAGTTTTGGCTTTGTCATTATGGGGTATTGTGTGTAGATTGATGAGGTGGAAAAAAAACTATTTAATACATTTTCGAATAAGGCTGTAACATAACAAAATGTGGAAAAAGTAAAGGGGTCTGAATACTTTCCGAATGCACTCTACGTCAGAATGCCTGCATCCAACAATGCTACATTTTTGCCTTGCGACTAATGTATTACTAGCCTGGTCCCAGATCGGTTTGGGCTGACAATGACCATAAAAGTTGGCAAGACAGCACAAACAGATCTGGGACCAGGCTAGTTAGTGTTGTACTTTTTCCCTCACTCCATCTTTTCTGTTTTGACAGCCCCATGTATCAGTGCCGCATCGGATTCGCTCTGGGAACACACGAGAAGGGAAGACCCTCTCTGAGATAAACTGTGAGTGTCTTCAGTAGCATGACTTAATTCCTCTGGTATAAGAGTGACATTAGCATGCCGTAGTATGTCATAAGCAGTCATGACAGCCGTTGACATATGACGTCAAATTATACAACACTGAAAGGTTAGATGTTCCGGAAGATTGAAAACTATTACAGTTTTTTAAACCTTCCGTTTTGGACTCGACGTGTCAATGTATGGCTCATACATGTATAATAAACGATCTAGAGTCCTCTCCAAGCTGAAAATGCAACTGAATCCTTACATTCTAACCTGCCATCATTTAGTGCATGACATTACGCACTCGTGCAGTGAACGGGTGCTCTGAAGTAGTTTAAGTGCCTCCATGGTTTACCATTAGTTATTTTGATAACAGCAAAAATACAGCAAATACATCGATCAAATCCATGCATCATAAATTAGAAAACATCCAAAATTAGAAGTTTGATTAATTTTTATTTTTATGTCATCTACAGTGAGGGAAAAAAGTATTTGATCCCCTGCTGATTTTGTTTGATTTTGTCTGCCCACTGACAAAGACATGATCAGTCTATAATTTTAATGGTAGGTTTATTTGAACAGTGAGAGACAGAATAACAACAACAAAATATCCAGAAAAGCGCATGTCAAAAATGTTATAAATTGATTTGCATTTTAATGAGGGAAATAAGTATTTGACCCCCTCTCAATCACAAAGATTTCTGGCTCCCAGGTGTCTTTTATACAGGTAACGAGCTGAGATTAGGAGCACACTCTTAAAGGGAGTGCTCCTAATCTCAGTTTGTTACCTGTATAAAAGACACCTGTCCACAGAAGCAATCAATCAATCAGATTCCAAACTCTCCACCATGGCCAAGACCAAAGAGCTCTCCAAGGATGTCAGGGACAAGATTGTTTACCTACACAAGGCTGGAATGGACTACAAGACCATCGCCAAGCAGCTTGGTGAGAAGGTGACAACAGTTGGTGCGATTATTCGCAAATGGAAGAAACACAATAACTGTCAATCTCCCTCGGCCTGGGGCTCCATGCAAGATCTCACCTCGTGGAGTTGCAATGATCATGAGAACGGTGAGGAATCAGCCCAGAACTACACGGGAGGATCTTGTCAATGATCTCAAGGCAGCTGGGACCATAGTCACCAAGAAAACTATTGGTAACACACTACGCCGTGAATAACTGAAATCCTGCAGCGCCCGCAAGGTCCCCCTGCTCAAGAAAGCACATATACAGAGCCGTCTGAAGTTTGCCAATGAACATCTGAATGATTCAGAGGAGAACTGGGTGAAAGTGTTGTTGTCAGATGAGACCAAAATCGAGCTCTTTGGCATCAACTCAACTCGCCGTGTTTGGAGGAGGAGGAATGCTGCCTATGACCCCAAGAACACCATCCTCACCGTCAAACATGGAGGTGGAAACATTATGCTTTGGGGGTGTTTTTCTGCTAAGGGGACAGGACAACTTCACCGCATCAAAGGGACGATGGACGGGGCCATGTATCGTCAAATCTTGGGTGAGAACCTCTTTCCCTCAGCCAGGGCATTGAAAATGGGTCGTGGATGGGTATTCCAGCATGACAATGACCCAAAACACACGGCCAAGGCAACAAAGGAGTGGCTCAAGAAGAAGCACATTAAGGTCCTGGAGTGGCCTAGCCAGTCTCCAGACCTCAATCTCATAGAAAATCTGTGGAGGGATGTGAAGGTTTGAGTTGCCAAACGTCAGCCTCGAAACCTTAATGACTTGGAGAAGATCTGCAAAGAGGAGTGGGACAAAATCCCTCCTGAGATGTGTGCAAACCTGGTGGTCAACTACAAGAAACGTCTGACCTCTGTGATTGCCAACAAGGGTTTTGCCACAAAGTACTAAGTCATGTTTTGCAGAGGGGTCAAATACTTATTTCCCTTATTAAAAAATGCAAAATGCATTTGCAATTTTTGAAATGCGTTTTTCTGGATTTTTTTGTTGTTATTCTGTCTCTCACTGTTCAAATAAACCTACCATTAAAATTATAGACCGATTATGTATTTGTCAGTGGGCAAACGTACAAAATCAGCAGGGGATCAAATACTTTTTTCCCTCACTGTAGCAGACACTCTTATCCAGAGCGATGTTCAGGAGCCATTAAGGTTAAGTACCTTGCTCAAGGGCACATTGACAGATTTTTCACCTAGTCGGCTCAGGAGTTCGAACCAGCAAGCTGGTATTTTGTATATTGTTAGAATTTTGGAATATATTGTGCAATAGGCTATAAGGTTTTTACAAGGCGCGTCCATCCATTCCGTTTGTGAATCGCGAGTGCGACACAACTTTGATGCGCTCGAGAAATTCACCCACTTCAAAATATCAGTCCAACTTTATGTTGTGTCAACCATCCATTCAAGTCAAATAATTCCATGTGTCCACCTTTTAAACTTACACACATGTATTCCATGATATGGGGTAATCCCATGTGGACAATGCTGCAGCTGTGGATTGCCAGATTGCCATTATATAATCGATACACAGCTTTCAAAGAGTAGGACATTTGATGAGAACATACTTTTCTATATATAGTGTATGTGGACACCCCTTCAAATTTGTGGATTCGGCTATTTCAGCCACACCCGTTGCTGAGAGGTGTATAAAATCGAGCACACAGCCATGCAAACATTGGCAGTAGAATGACCTTACTGAAGAGCTCAGTGACTTTCAACATGGCACTGTTGTAGGATGCCACCTTTCCAACAAGTCAGTTCGGCAAATTTCTGCCCTGCTAGAGCTGCCCCAGTTAACTGTAAGGGCTGTTATTGTGAAGTGGAAACTTCTAGGAGCAACAACGGCTCGGCCACGAAGTGGTTGGCCACACAAGCTCACAGAACAGGACCACCGAGTGCTGTAAAAATAATCTGTCCTCAGTTGCCAACACTCACTACCGAGTTCCAAACTGCCTCTGGAAGCCATGTCAGCACAATAACTGTTTATCGGGAGCTTAATGAAATGGGTTTCCATGGCCGAGCAGCGGCACACAAGCCTAAGATTACCATGCTCAATGCCAAGTGTAGGTTGGAGTTGTGTAAAGCTCGCCGCCATTGGACTCGGGAGCAGTGGAAACCCATTCTGTGGAGTAATGAATCACGCTTCACCATCTGGCAGTCCAATGGACGAATCTGGGTTTGGCGGATGCCAGGACAACGCTACCTGCCCCAATGCATAGTGCCATCTGTAAAGTTTGGTGGAGGAGGATAAGGGTCTGGGGCTGTTTTTCATGGTTCGGGCCAAGCCCCTTAGTTCCAGTGAAGGGAAATCTTAACGCTACAGCATACAATAATATTCTACACAATTCTGTGCTTCCAACTTTGTGGCAACAGTTTGGGGAAGGCCGTTTCCTGTTCCAGCATGACAATGCCCCCTGTGCACAAAGCGAGGACCATACAGAAATGGTTTGTCGGTGTGAAAGAACTTGAATGCCCTGCACAGAGCCCTGACCTCAACCCCATCGAACATATTTGGGAGGAATTGGAACGCCGACTGCGAGCCAGGCCTAATCACCCAACATGGGCGGCAGGTAGCTTAGTGGGTAAAAGCGTTGTGCCAGTAACCGAAAGGTCGCTGGTTCTAATCCCCGAGGCGACTAGGTGAAAAATCTGTCTGTGCCCTTGAGCAAGGCACTTAACCCTAATTGCTCCTATAAGTCGCTCTGGATAAGAGCGTCTGCTAAATGACTAAAATGTAAATTAAAAAAAATCAGTGCCCGACCTCACTAATGCTCTTCTGGCTGAATGGAAGCAAGTCCTCCCAGCAATGTTCCAACATCTAGTGGAAAGCCTTCCCAAAAGAGTGGAGGCTGTTATAGCAGCAAAGTGGGGACCAACTCCATATTAATGGCCATGATTTTGGAATTAGATGTTTGACGATCGGGTGTCCACATACTTATGGTCATGTAGTGTAGAAGTATACATTTGCCGTTGTTTAAAATTACATGATAACATTCGCTTGCTCGTTTGCCATATTAGTCTGATGAGACCATACCCTACAATGGGAGCTAGCCTGCAACAACCGAACTTGATGGACAATGTTGATTGGCAGGTGGCATGAGGTCCAATAAGGTTGCAAGGTTAAAGTGGGAGGCGGGATCAGGTCAGCACAGTATTGTCCAATGAGGTTGTGGGTTGAGCCCAACATGCACACCCCACATGCACTGAAGTTGTGCACAATTTTCGGGGACCCGTTTTGGCTCGTGAGCGCTACTTTCAAAACTACTGGCTGAAATGATACAAATCCTTTATAACGCATCTTTACGACTACGTCAAGTGAGTAGCCACAATCTAAGGTCACTGTGGCTGATTATGACATCTATTATGTCACGTTTATAACAATGTAACGAAAGCTTTTCACATGTCTTCCTGAGCGGTCCTTCTCATGATCTTGTGGTTACGTATGGAAAACCACTCCTTCCTCTCTCAGCCTCTCTCCTCTCCTTCCCTCCCAACCCCCTGCGCTTCCTCCTTATCTCTCCAGCACTCCTTTTTGCAACTCACTGAGTGGCTGAGACTTCACTTCCCCAGAGACTTGAATATTCACCCTGCGTCTGCAAAAGGCATATGGGGAACTGCTTACTGTTCATTCAGGGACTCTATATCTGAGGGTCTTAATCTTTGCCATTTAGTTTTGACTCAGTGCCCACAGGGATTATATGGGGGGGTGGGAAGTGCCTGCACTAGTAGTAATATGCCCATAAGCGATCTTTAGCGATATTTTGTGCTTATGTTACTGTTCGACGCATGCAGGTTTTTTTTTTCATTGCCAGGCCACTGGGACTAGATTTTGAAATGTGTTGTATGTTCATTTTTTAATACTGCAGTTTGTGTTTAATTCTCTGTGTTTCATTGTTTAACCCTGATAGTCGATCAAGTCAAGTTTGATCCCCCGCTTAGGAAGGAGACTGAACCTCATCACGAACCAGCAGTGAGTGACTCTCCTAATACACACACAAACACACACACACACACACACAGGCTTGCCCATCAACATTTCACACTTTTCAACCCACCAAATCACGCTTTGCAGCATTAACAACTGTTTAAATTCAGAACCTCACAATTTCCATGGCTATTGCTATTGCACTGCTATCATCCCATAGCTGTGCATTGTATTTTGGATGAGGCATACTACAGTATTTGGTGATGTGATATATAAACTATATTAACTGTATGTGGTATGATAGCGATGACAGACACCTCATACAAAGCTATATTGGAAACCCAGAGTGTGTGCGCCAAATGGCCATATTGTCCCTGGTCAAAGGTAGTGCACTGTATATAGAATTGGGTGTCATTTGGGACATAACTGCAGTCAACAGATATGAGTGGTAGTTTGTGTGTTGACTTAAATATACCGAAGGGGTGAGAGACTCTCACGTTGTTAAATACATTTTCTAACCCTTCCAACAATTAAATATCTAACCTAGTCTCAACAGTGTTTGAATGTAGCAGTGTTTGAATGTGTGTGTGTGTGTGTGTGTGTGTGTGTGTGTGTGTGTGTGTGCGTGTGCGTGTGTGTGAGTGTGAATCAACAATCGGTTCTAAAATCTGTACACAGTACCTTCCAATCCTCCAGTCTTGAAGTATTCTCTTCTTTTATGCTTTATATTTATAAACCCATTTTTTTTTTATTATTCTAAATATATTTGTATTGTGTTTATTTATATATATTTTTTTGTCTTTTTAATGTTTTTCATCAACAACAACAAAATCATAGGCTTGTAATACCACGCTCTTTCTCTCTCTCTACTTCTGTCTTTGATGAGCTTTGGATGGAGGGGAAGGTCGGCCACTTATTTTAGAAGCCCTGCTTGCATGGTATTCTTTTGGCACCTTGGCCAGTCTTTTGAGTCTCTCACCCCTTATGTGTGTTTTTTATTTGTTTATACATTTTTTGACCCAACCTTCATCCCACCTCTTCGGAGGACAACTTAAACACTTAAACTTTTTTTTATACTGTGTGTGTGATTTCTTCTTTTTTTTTTATACCCAAGGACTGTGAATAATCTATATTTTCTTGGTCTGTCTACTAAACAGCCCGACTCTGATGATTTTTTGGACTGTGTGGAAGAACAATACTACACTGCAAGATCTAACATGGTACTTTTTTCTTATTTTTGCACATATTTTACCTCCGTTTTGTGTTGTCTTGTCCTCATCGCAGTTCATATGTTGTCAGTTTACGTTTGGATGCTTTTCACTCTGTGAAGCCCTCTGTCTTCTGTCTTGCTGCTTTCGTTGGCATTCCATAACACTTTCACTTGTCGTTGCATGTAAAGACATAACCCGTGCCCTTGCAACATATACTCCCTTTTGTAACATATAGTTTGCAGCCCATAGTTCCTTTTGGTTATTACAGCATCATGTATCACTGCACATTTATTGATGCCCTGAATACCTTACAGTATGATCAATTTGTATTCCTACCTGATTTTGACGTGGATGATGAAATAACGCAGTAATATCAGCATGAAAAATCACCAAAAGGGTTCAATGAAGAAATATTGCATGTTAGTCGTCCCCTGGTCTATTTCGTAGTAAGTATTTTTTTGGCGTACACTTCTTTTTTACAGGGGCACAAAAGGGATTTCTTTTTAGGCCTTGTCACAATGCGGCACGTCTCCTTTTTTTCCAAGAGATAAAGAGGGAGAGAGAGGTTGAAAGAGAGGGGGACGGTTATCAAAGTGAAGCCCTCTCAATGATGGCAGACTCAGACAAGGGGGAGGACATGGAGCTGGAGAGAGAAAGAGGGGTTGAGATGGAGATAAAGGGATGGAGATGTGGAGAAAGGGAGAGGTTTAGAGAGAGAGAGAGGGGTTCAGAGAGAGAGAGGTTGAGGAAGAGAGGGATGTTGATTTTAAGAGAGCTTGAGAGAGGGGGGAGAGGCAGAGGTTGAGAGAGAAAGAGAGGTTGAGAGAGAAAGAGAGGTTGAGAGAGAAAGAGAGGTTGAGAGAGAAAGAGAGGTTGAGAGAGAAAGAGAGGTTGAGAGAGAAAGAGAGGTTGAGAGAGAAAGAGAGAAAGAGAGGTTGAGAGAGAAAGAGAGGTTGAGAGAGAAAGAGAGGTTGAGAGAGAAAGAGAGGTTGAGAGAGAAAGAGA
This sequence comes from Coregonus clupeaformis, assembly GCF_020615455.1. NCBI lineage: Eukaryota > Metazoa > Chordata > Actinopteri > Salmoniformes > Salmonidae > Coregonus > Coregonus clupeaformis. The sequence goes on along the minus strand of NW_025533800.1, from coordinate 371,454 downwards.
GGTTGAGAGAGAAAGAGAGGTTGAGAGAGAAAGAGAGGTTGAGAGAGAAAGAGAGGTTGAGAGAGAAAGAGAGGTTGAGAGAGAAAGAGAGGTTGAGAGAGAAAGAGAGGTTGAGAGAGAAAGAGAGGTTGAGAGAGAAAGAGAGGTTGAGAGAGAAAGAGAGGTTGAGAGAGAAAGAGAGGTTGAGAGAGAAAGAGAGGTTGAGAGAGAAAGAGAGAGAGATTGAGAAGGAGAGACGTTGAGAAAGTGAGCAAGACGTTGAGAGAACAAGGGATAGAGGGAGCGTTGAGAGAAAGAGGTTGATAGAGAAAAGTGTCATTGTTTGTCCCATCGGGACGTTCAAACCGTAGTGAGCTGCAAGTCTCTCCGAGTTGGACAGGGGAGTGCTGCCTCAGCGCCCGCCGTAGATGCTTTGCGTAACAAACTGTACATACAGCAACCACACAACAGCTGCACCGCGGTAAAACAGGCCTCCGCTTAGCTTCACAACCTCCTCACATCCTCCCCACAACCTCTGCATGAATGTGTTGTGATGTGGTAACATTTTACAAAAGGTACCCTTTTATAAAGGGTTTATTGTCAAGTGTTTCCCATTAGGCAATGTGCCCTGAGATGGTGTTTTGGAATGATAATATTGTAATGTTGAATTTAGCTGATGCTTTTATCTAATCTAAAGATACAATTATGCACACATCTTACGCATATACAGTTGAAGTCGGAAGTTTACATACACCTTAGCCAAATACATTTAAACTCTGTTTTTCACAATTCCTGACATTTAATCCTAGTAAAAATTCCCTGTCTTAGGTCAGTTAGGATCACCACTTTATTTTAAGAATGTGAAATGTCAGAATAATAGTAGAGAGAATGATTTATTTCAGCTTTTATTTATTTCATCACATTCCCAGTGGGTCAGAAGTTTTCATACACTCAATTAGTATTTGGTAGCATTGCCTTTAAATTGTTTAACTTGGGTCAAATGTTTCGGGTAGCCTTCCAGAAGCTTCCCACAATAAGTTGGGTGTATTTTGGCCAATTCATCCTGACAGAGCTGGTGTAACTGAGTCAGGTTTGTAGGCCTCCTTGCTCACACACGCTTTTTCAGTTCTGCCCACAAATTCTCTATAGGATTGAGGTCGGTGCCTTGTGATGGCCACTCCAATACCTAGACTTTGTTGTCCTTAAGCCATTTTGCCACAACTTTGGTAGTATGCTTGGGTTCATTGTCCATTTGGAAGACCCATTTGTGACCAAGCTTTAACTTCCTGACTGATGTCTTGAGATGTTGCTTCAATATATCCACATAATTTTCCTTCCTGATGAGGCCATTTATTTTGTGAAGTGCACCAGTCACATTTCTCCAAAAAGTACGATCTTTGTCCCCATGTGCAGTTGCAAACCGTAGTCTGTCTTTTTTATGGCGGTTTTGGAGCAGTGGCTTCTTCCTTGCTGAGCGGCCTTTCAGGTCGATATAGGACTCGTTTTACTGTGTATATAGATACTTTTGTACCTGTTTCCTCCAGCATCTTCACAAGGTCCTGTGCTGTTGTTCTGGGATTTATTTGCACTTTCGCACCAAAGTACGTTCATCTCTAGGAGACAGAACGCGTCTCCTTCCTGAGCGGTATGACGGCTGCGTCCCATGGTGTTTATACTTGCGTACTATTGTTTGTACAGATGAACGTGGTACCTTCAGGCGTTTGGAAATTGCTCCCAAGGATGAACCAGACTTGTGGAGGTCTACAATTTTTTTTCCTGAGGTCTTGGCTGATTTCTTTAGATTTTCCCATGATGTCAAGCAAAGAGGCACTGTGTTTGAAGGTAGGCCTTGACATACATCCACAGGTACATCTCCAATTGACTCAAATGATGTCAATTAGCTTATCAGAAGCTTCTAAAGCCATGACATCATCTTCTGGAATTTTCCAAGCTGTTTAAAGGCACAGTCAACTTAGTGTATGTAAACTTCTGACCCACTGGAATTGTGATACAGTGAATTATAAGTGAAATAATCTGTCTGTAAACAATTTTTGGAAAAATTACTTGTGTCATGCACGAAGTAGATGTCCTAACCAACTTGCCAAAACTGTAGTTTGTTAACAAGAAATGTGTGGAGTGGTTGAAAAATGAGTGTTAATGACTCCAACCTAGTTTGGACATACTTACTCATTCAAGGGTTTTTCTTTATTTTTTACAATTTTCTACATTGTAGATTAATAGTGAAGACATCAAAACTATGAAATAACACATGGAATGATGTAGTAACCAAAAACGTGTTAAACACATCAAAATAGATGTTAGATTCTTCAAATAGCCACCCTTTGCCTTGATGACAGCTTTGCACACTCTTGGCATTCTCTCAACCAGCTTCACCCTGAATGCTTTTCCAACAGTCTTGAAGGTGTTCACACATATGCTGAGCACTTGTTGGCTGCTTTTCCTTCACTCTGCGGTCCGACTCATCCCAATCCATCTCAATTGGGTTGAGGTCGGGTGATTGTGGAGGCCAGGTCATCTGATGCAGCACTCCATCACTCTCCTTCTTGGTAAAATAGCCCTTACACAGCCTGGAGGTGTGTTGGGTCATTGTCCTGTTGAAAAACAAATGATAGTCCCACTTAGCGCAAACCAGATTGGATGGCGTATCGCTGCAGAATGCTGTGGTAGTCATGCTGGTTAAGTGTGCCTTGAATTCTAAATAAATCACTGACAGTGTCACCAGCAAAGCACCCCCATACCATCACACCTCCTCCTCCATGCTTTATGGTGGGAACCACACATGCGGAGATCATCTGTTCACCTACTCTGCGTCTCACAAAGAAACGGTGGTTGGAACCAAAAATCTCACATTTGGACTCATCACACCAAAAGACAGATTTCCACCTGACTAATGTCCATTGCTCGTGTTTCTTGGCCCAAGCCATTCTCTTATTATTATTGGTGTCCTTTAGTAGTGGTTTCTTTGCAACAATTCCACCATGAAGGCCATGTCTTAAAGTAATGATGGACTGTTCTTGCCATAATATGGACTTGGTCATTTACCAAATAGGGCTATCTTCTGTATACCACCCCTACCTTGTCACAACACAACTGATTGGCTCAAACGCATCCACAAATTAACAAGGCACACCTGTTAATTGAAATGCATTCCAGGTGACTACCTCATGAAGCTTGTTGAGAGAATGCCAAGAGTGTGCAAAGCTGTCATCAAGGCAAAGGGTGGCTATTTGAAGAATCTCAAATATAAAATATATTTTGATTTGTTTAACAATTTTTTGGTTACTACATGATTCGATATGTGTTATTTCATAGTTTTGATGTCTTCACTATTATTCTACAATGTAGAAAATAGTACAAATAAAGAAAAAACCTTGAATGAGTTGGTGTGTCCAAACCTTTGACTGGTACTATATGTTGTAGTTGTACATACAGTGGGGAAAAAAAGTATTTAGTCAGCCACCAGTTGTGCAAGTTCTCCCACTTAAAAAGATGAGAGAGGCCTGTAATTTTCATCATAGGTACACGTCAACTATGACAGACAAATTGAGAAATGTTTTTCCAGAAAATCACATTGTAGGATTTTTTATGAATTTATTTGCAAATTATGGTGGAAAATAAGTATTTGGTCACCTACAAACAAGCAAGATTTCTGGCTCTCACAGACCTGTAACTTCTTCTTTAAGTGGCTCCTCTGTCCTCCACTCGTTACCTGTATTAATGGCACCTGTTTGAACTTGTTATCAGTATAAAAGACACCTGTCCACAACCTCAAACAGCCACACTCCAAACTCCACTATGGCCAAGACCAAAGAGCTGTCAAAGGACACCAGAAACAAAATTGTAGACCTGCACCAGGCTGGGAAGACTGAATCTGCAATAGGTAAGCAGCTTGGTTTGAAGAAATCAACTGTGGGAGCAATTATTAGGAAATGGAAGACATACAAGACCACTGATAATCTCCCTCGATCTGGGGCTCCACGCAAGATCTCACCCCGTGGGGTCAAAATGATCACAAGAACGGTGAGCAAAAATCCCAGAACCACACGGGGGGACCTAGTGAATGACCTGCAGAGAGCTGGGACCAAAGTAACAAAGCCTACCATCAGTAACACACTACGCCGCCAGGGACTCAAATCCTGCAGTGCCAGACGTGTCCACCTGCTTAAGCTTTTGAGTGAAAACCTCCTTCCATCAGCAAGGGCATTGAAGATGAAACGTGGCTGGGTCTTTCAGCATGACAATGATCCCAAACACACCGCCCGGGCAACGAAGGAGTGGCTTCGTAAGAAGCATTTCAAGGTCCTGGAGTGGCCTAGCCAGTCTCCAGATCTCAACCCCATAGAAAATCTTTGGAGGAAGTTGAAAGTCCGTGTTGCCCACGACAGCCCCAAAACATCACTGCTCTAGAGGAGATCTGCATGGAGGAATGGGCCAAAATACCAGCAACAGTGTGTGAAAACCTTGTGAAGACTTACAGAAAACGTTTGACCTGTGTCATTGCCAACAAAGGGTATATAACAAAGTATTGAGAAACTTTTGTTATTGACCAAATACTTATTTTCCACCATAATTTGCAAATAAATTCATTAAAAATCCTACAATGTGATTTTCTGGATTTTTTTTCTCATTTTGTCTGTCATAGTTGACGTGTACCTATGATGGAAATTACAGGCCTCTCATCTTTTTAAGTGGGAGAACTTTCACAATTGGTGGCTGACTAAATACTTTTTTCCCCCACTGTATATATTGCAATTATTCACTGTGTCATCACGTAGGTACTAAAGATGGTAGCTAAACAGTTTCTTAAATGCACCCTCTGAGATTCTGTGTACATTGGGTTCAAGGCTGACACCTTGTGTGTGTCTCAAATGGCACCCTATTCCCAATAGTGCACTACTTTACTGCACAATATAGGGGATAGGGTGTCATTTGAGACACAGCCCTGGAATCTCTGTGTGACTAAGAGCGTTATTATAGGGGAAGGAACGGAACAGTTATCAAAGCGCATCGCCCTCGCAATGATGGCAGACTCAGACAAGGGGGAGGACGGAGAGATGAGAGGCGAGGGATAGAGGAGGGCAGAGAGGTGACAGAGTCACTGAGCCGGAAAGCCTGGGATCTTCTGTCAACTCTCGTTCCCTCCCGCTCTCTTTCTCTCTAGAGCTTCCTTCCCTCCATCTCTCTCTCTCTCCCACCCTGCCTCCCTCTCTCCCCCTCCCTCTCTGAAAATCCCTCTCTCAGCAGGATGCATAGCGGTGAATAACGAAATTTTGTCTGGTAATCTAGGGGTGAATAAATCTATGCGGTTTTGCATGACTGAGAGTTCCGCTCCAAAGGCAGAAGGTGGCTCAGGGTGGTAGATCTGATTAACACAGATGTGTCATCCACACAATTTATCCAGTCTTTACTGTAAAGATAGAGTTAAAGCTCAGAGAAAATGGTTCAAAAGGCCTTTGCCATGCAGTTTACCCCTCCTACTCTATAGCCTCTTGAGACTAAACTGACAGAATGTCCCAGCTTTTATGATTTATTAAGCAAAGTTTAATCTTTCAAAGAAAACTGTAGTTTAAAGCTGAATTAAAACTGCAGAGCCTGTTTTGTTCTGACTGTAAACTATGTCCTGTATTAGATATCTGCATTATTTCTGAGTTGCTGTGTCATTGTCGACCTTGGTCATTTGTCATCATTGTACTAAATCCTCATAACGTCTCACCTTATAGCGATTGTCTCCTTTTGACATGTTGGTGATACCTCAATTAGAGCTCCTAGAAATTAAACCTTAAAAGATGAGTTACCCCACTTAAAATACTTAGATGTATCAACTAATACTATGTTTTAAGTTTTGCCATACTTGATTTCCTGAGTTTAAGGCTGTGGTCGAACCCATTATGTATCTTATTGGGTGCATTTTATCTTTTCAAATGTATACAGTAAATATTTAAAATTATTTTATATTGACCATTGTCATAACCAGTAAGGACAAGTATTGTGTCCAGCATAAACAGCTAGTTGTTTGGTTCATATAAAGTAGCTGCCATTAAATGAAGTGTCAACCAACATGTATTTCGTTGAAATTAAAACAAACAGCTCATCCACCAATCAGTATCCATTATGTGCTTAACCAATTCAATGAATGTTATTATTAAGAGGTATGATGTATTTGCATGCATGAATGAATGACTGCCATAGGGAATGCCAATGAATAGAAGTTCACCAACTGAATAAATCAAAAAGCAATTACATTGCATTTCGACTTGAATAACAGTATACATAGCACCTCTGCACAACAAAACCTCAATATCACCTATCACTCAAAGGAGATGGAACTTTAACATTTCATTTCGGTCCAACCTTATTCATTTATTTCTCATTTCTAATACTCATCATCATGCAGTTATAATGACTTTCTGACAGGAACATGCAAAGTGAATTGAAATAAGGCTTCTGTCTTGTAACCGTCTTAATTTCTCCTAGGACTTGCAGATGGATTATGAAGAGGGATCTCCCAAAAGCTCCTTCTTGGGAGGGCATAAGTAAGTGAAACTGTCCCGCGCACAAGTACAGTGAAATGCCAATGCAAGCTCAAAACCCAACAATGCAAGCATTTCGCTACACCCGCAATAACATCTGCTGAACATGTGTATGCGACCAATACAGATTTTTGATTTGATTTGCAGGAATCAATATCAATGTAGTACTAAAAATAACTTAAGGTAGAACAAAACACGATAAATAAAAATAAGAAAAACACGAGAAAGTAAGTAAGCTATATACAGGGTTAGTTCCAATACCATATTTACAATGTGTATGGATACTGGAGTGATAGAGGTAGATACAGTGCTGTGAAAAAGTATTTGCCCCCTTTCTGATTTTCTCTATTTTTGCATATTTTTGATACTTAATGTTATCAGATCTTCAACCAAAACCTAATGTTAAATCAAGGGAACCTGAGTAAAAAAAAAAAAAAAAAAAGATGCTTATTTTATTTACAGTTGATGTCCCCTGTAGCTCAGTTGGTAGAGCATGGCGCTTGCAACGCCAGGGTTGTGGGTGGGTCATTCTACAGATTCGGTGACATTTCAGTATTGTCAGTGTCCCAAGATGTACTAGTGTTATAACTTGTCAGAACATTTATCAAACTACACTTAAATTACAACATTTCAAAGTTTTACATGTTTTTAATATGGAGTAGAGAATATGATTTTAAACAGAGATGAATTTCAATACTTATATGTTTGCTTTTCTTAGGAGTATTAAGAATTTCGCCTGTCTCTATTGACCATCATGCAAATGGCGTGACTCATTTTGAGTACACAGTGTTAAATAATAATGCTTTTTTTTTGTTAAATTAATTGTATATGCCCCCTTATTATGCATAATCCATTTTCTCAGCATAAGACATTTTATTTTCTGAGAAATTCAGGCTTTTACCCCTGTCCTTGTATTTCTTTCAACCCCGTAACGCAACAATACCCCCACTCACAATTAAATAATGGTTTGATCCTGTGGACATCATTTATGAGGAAGTGACATCATACAAGTCTTCAGAGAAGCCTGGTGTGACAAGTGGTAAGCTGCTCTCTCACTTTTTATAAATATTTCATGTTTTTTAAGCACATATGGGCTTTGTCAATCTCAGGTATTCAACTCTGTTGGGGGGGGGGAATTCATAGTTAAGATTTTACCAATAATTGTTTTTATAGCTATGAAGTATAACAATGTATTTTGTTGAATAAGGCCATGTGGCACACTGCTAGCTGCTAGCATCCCGAATTAGCAACAGATTAGCACAAAATCTTCAACCCTGTCACATTCAACCCCATCACATTTTTCAATGTTACGGGGTTGAATGGCTGTTACAGGGTTGAATAGCTGTTAAATCTTAGCAATATTTAATGTATATTGCTTAATACCAATCATATTTTCTTGTTGAATGTTTGTTGTTTACGGTTTTACAGTATCAACTAAAAGTACGAGGAATTTTTGAAAATAATAACTTTAAAAAAGTGACAATTAATTTGTTCTCTCTCCTATATACATTGACATATTTAGGAGTATTATCTGCAAGTTCATGTTCATTTTACTACATAGTGATTAAAAGGATACAATATTTAGTCTTGAAGAGTAAGCAGGTCATTGACTTGACCTTGACCTACAATTTCAGATTCAACAATGGAAAAAACAGCAGCAGAAAGGAAACACACATAGAGAGGAAGGTGAGGGACATCCGCGCGCCGGTGGTCAGGTAATTCTCCTGGAAATGTAAGATCTTTAAGACACGAGGTGGTGGTGGTCATGGACACACAATCAACAGAAAATAAAGTTTTGTTGCTTTAAAGCATAATTTGGTAATGCATAAAAAGACTAGAGAATGTAAATGAAGACTAGTCTAAAAAGACATACAGTATACTGCCTTGGCAACTGGTGCGTGAGGGGTTCATGTTCACTAGCCGACTGGTTTGTACTGACATATTTAGGAGTATTATCTGCAAGTTCACGTTCATTTTACTACATAGTGATTAAAAGGATACAGTAATTAGTTTTGGAGAGTAAACTGGTCATTGACTTGACCTTGACCTACAATTTCAGATTCAACAATGGCAAAAACAGCAGCAGAAAGGCAAAGAGAGTACAGGGCAAGAAGAAATGCTGATCCAGAACGAAGGGAAAAGTACCTCAGGAGTGAACGCATGAGATGGACAAAAGATGTTTTAGCAGGAAAGAAGAAAGGAATAGGAGATCTAGATAAGAGAGGTCAAAAGATGAGGAGAAAGGGATGGAGAAAAGCGAAGGAGCGGCAAAAGCAAAGGGAAATGGCTGTTAATACTATTGCCACCCCTCCACAAAGTCCTGATAGAGACGTGGTGATGTCACATGAGCCCACAAGGTTAGCAAAAAGATTGTGTGTGTGTGTGAGAGAGAGAGAGAGAGAGAGAGAGAGAGAGAGAGAGAGAGAGAGAGAGAGAGAGAGAGAGAGAGAGAGAGAGAGAGAGAGAGAGAGAGAGAGAGAGAGAGAGAGAGAGAGAGGAGAGAGAGAGAGAGAGAGAGAGAGAGAGAGAGAGAGAGAGAGAGAGAGAGAGAGAGAGAGAGAGAGAGAGAGAGAGAGAGAGAGAGAGAGAGAGAGAGAGAGAGAGAGAGAGAGAGAGAGAGAGAGAGAGAGAGAGAGAGAGAGAGAGAGAGAGAGAGAGAGAGAGAGAGAGAGAAGGAGAGAGAGAGAGAGAGAGAGAGAGAGAGAGAGAGAGAGAGAGAGAATAGGAGTGCAAAGGAGTGCATACAAATATGATTTCTGGTAACTTTGTACACTATTTCTTCAAAACTGCTTAGACATATTCACATTGTAATAGTATCCTTAACATTTATTTATACTGCTTATGAACTTACCTTGTTATGATTTGATACAATAAATAAAATTGAATTGAATTGTCTATTTGTTTGTTTTAGACAATCTGTGAAGGGGAAGAAGAAATCAAGAAAGACAAAAGACAAATTGAGAAAGCAGGTAGCTGATTTACAGAAATGTCTTGATGAAGAAAGGAGGGCCAAAGAAAAGTACAAAAAAAGGCTCCAGCGTTTAGAAAAGAAGACTTCGTCAAAATCCACAGCTGTACCAAGTGATGTCAGAAGATCTGCGCTGCATCACACAGCACTCGTTGCTCAAATAAAGGAGCATTATAAAAATGCAAAAACTGAACGAGAGAAGCAAATTATATCCAGAGTAGTGGCAGGTAACATTATTAAGAAGTATAGACTGCAATCATTTTCAGAGTCTGCTTTGGGTTTTTCAAAGAAACGCTGGAAGCTCACAGGCAGTGTATCTACATTTCAAAGAAAGAAAATCTCAAACTTTGTGGACATCAAGAAGAGGGTGAGGGATTTCTTCACACGTGATGATATCAGTAGAATGACCACTGGCAAAAAGCAAACTAAAACAAAGAACAAACAGAAGATGCAGAAGAGGTTGTTACTGTTATTAGTTCATTATTGTGTTTTACTCTGTCTAGCTTTCATCTACATTCTTTAGATTTTAAAAACTATGTTGACAGTAGGTTTAAAAATGTTTAAAAAATGGCAACATGTTAGTGATCTCAAAAGATAAAACATATGACACGTGATGCTTTTCACTCAACCCTGTTACATGATTTTCAACCCTGTTGCGGTGCATTCATCCCTGTTACGAGATTATTTTTTAAAATTGTTGCATTAAATACACAAAATATAACATCAATAGTGTTTTTATTGTGTGTATTAAATCAGGGTAAATAAGGCTATTTCAATTTTGTCAGGAATTACGCAGCATTCTTGCACATTTCTTGCGAAAATGTGGAGTTAGATTAGAAATTTCTTCATCGTAAACTGGAAAGGATGGTGCTGGTCAGTTTTTCTTGATTTTCTCTTTAAGTACAATATGCCATTATTTACAAGGGACATCTAAACTGTGAGATTATGCCAGAAGCTGATCTCAAGCTTATTGGAAAAATGAATAGTTGAATAACAAAATGACTGTGACGGGGTTGAATTAAATTGGGACTTGTTTGAGAAAATAATACAGAATAATAACTTAATACTCTACATTGAGATGGGAAAAGGTATTTTCTATCAAGTACACACATTACTTTGTCACATCAAATAAAAAAAAGCTTAAGATTTTAATGTTCATTGTTTCATCCTCCTCAATCACAAAAGGCACCGAATCTGTAGAATGACCCGGGTTCGTTTCCCATGGGGGGCCAGTACGAATAAGAGCGTCTGCTAAAAGACTAAAATGTAAAAATGTAAAATGTAAGTCGGAAGTTTACATACACCTTAGCCAAATACATTTAAACTCAGTTTTTCACAATTCCTGACATTTAATCTTAGTAAAAATTCCCTGTCTTAGGTCAGTTAGGATCACCACTTTATTTTAAGAATGTGAAATGTCAGAATAATAGTAGAGAGTGATTTATTTAAGCTTTTATTTCATTTCATCACATTCCCAGTGGGTCAGAAGTTAGTATTTGGTAGCATTGCCTTTAAATTGTTTAACTTGGGTCAAATGTTTCGGGTAGCCTTCCACAAGCTTCCCACAATAAGTTGGGTGAATTTTGGCCCATTCCTCCTGACAGAGCTGGTGTAACTGAGTCAGGTTTGTAGGCCTCCTTGCTCGCACACACCTTTTCAGTTCTGCCTATGCATTTTCTATAGGATTGAGGTCAGGGCTTTGTGATGGCTCTCCAATACCTAGACTTTGTTGTCCTTAAGCCATTCTGACACAACTTTGGAAGTATGCTTGGGGTCATTGTCCATTTGGAAGAACCATTTGCGACTGATGTCTTGATGTTGCTTCAATATATCCACATAATTTTCCTTCCTCATGATGCCATCTATTTTGTGAAGTGCACCAGTCCCTCCTGCAGGAAAGCACCCCCACAGCATGATGCTGCCACCCCCATGCTTCACAGTTGTGATGGTGTTCTTCGGCTTGCAAGTACCCCCTTTTTCCTCCAAACATAATGATGGTCATTATGGCCAAACATCAGACCAGAGGACATTTCTCCAGGCGTTTGGAAATTGCTCCCAAGGATGAACCAGACTTGTGGAGGTCTACCATTTTTTTTCTGAGGTCTTGGCTGATTTCTTTTGATTTTCCCATGATGTCAAGCAAAGAGGCACTGAGTTTGAAGGTAGGCCTTGAAATACATCCACAGGTACATCTCCAATTGACTCAAATGATGTCAATTAGCCTATCAGAAGCTTCTAAAGCCATGACATCATTTTCTGGAATTTTCCAAGCTGTTTAAAGGCAAAGTCAACTTAGTGTATGTAAACTTCTGACCCACTAGAATTGTGACACAGTCAATTATAAGTGAAATAATCAGTCTGTAAACAACTGTTGGAAAAATTACTTGTGTCATGCACAAAGTAGATGTCCTAAACGACTTGCCAAAACTATAGTTTGTTAACAAGAAATTTGTGGAGTGGTTGAAAAACGAGTTTTAATGACTGTGAAGTGTATATAAATGTGTATATAAAGTGTATATAAACTTCCGACTTCAACTGTATTTAATCAACAAAGTTATGCAACACCCAATTCCCCTGTGTGAAAAAGTTATTGGCCCCTTACACTCGATAATTGGTTGTGCCACCTTTAGCTGCAATGACTCCAACCAAATGCTTCCTGTAGTTGTTGATCAGTCTCTCACATCGCTGTGGAGGAACTTTGGCCCACTCTTGCATGCAGAACTGCTTTAACTCCACAACATTTGTGAGTTTTAAAGCATGAACTGCTAGTTTCAAGTCCTGCCATAACATCTCAATTGGGATTAGGTCTGGACTTTGACTAGGCCATTCCAAAACTTCAAATGTGTTGCTTTTTAGCCATTTTCATGTAGACTTGATTGTGTGTTTTGGACCCAGCTGCGCTTCAGCTGACAGATGGCTTGACTCTAGTTTGCCAAATAGCACCTGAAAGTACCTGGATGATCATCAAGGCTCTTGGAAGAATTATCTATAGATCAATGATTCAAAAGTATAACTTTTTGGATGACATGGGTCCCATTATGCCTGGCAAAAACCAAACACTGCATTCCACAGTAAGAACCTCATAACAACGGTCAAGCATGGTGGTGGTAGTGTGATGGTTTGGGGATGCTTTGCTGCCTAAGGACCTGAATGACTTGCCTTAATAGAAGGAACCAAAAATTCTGCTCTGTATCAGAGAATTCTACAGGAGAATGTCAGGCCATCCGTCTGTGAGCTGAAGCTGAAGCGCAGCTGGGTCATGCAGCAAGACAATATCCAAAACACACAATCACGTCTATATGGAAATGGCTAAAAAGCAACAAATTTGAAGTTTTGGAATGGCCTAGTCAAAGTCCAAACCTAATACCAATTGAGATGTTGTTTCAGGACATGAAATGACCAGTTCATGCTTGAAAACCCATAAATGTCGCTGAATTACAGCAGTTCTGCATGCAAGAGTGGGCCACAATTCCTCCACAGCGACATGAGAGACTGATCAATAACTACAGGAAGCGTTTGGTTGGAGTCATTGCAGCTAAAGGTGGTACAATCAGTTATTGAGTGTAAGGGGGCAATTACTTTTTCACAGAGGGGCATTGGGTGTTGCATAACTTTGTTTATGGAATAAATTTAATAAGTATGTAATTGTTGTGTTATTTGTTCACTCAGGTTCCCTTTATCTAATATTAGGTTTTGTTGAAGATCTGATAACATTCAGTATCAACAATTTGCAAAAGTAGAGAAAATTAGAAAGGGTCAAATACTATTTCACGGCAGTGCATTCGGAACGTATTCAGACCCCTTGACCTTTTCCACATTTTGTTACGTTACAGCCTTATTCTGAAATGGATTAAATAAAAAAATGTCCTCGTCAATCTACACAATACCACATAATGAGAAAGCAAAAACAGGTTTATAGAAATTTTTGCAAATATATTAAAAATAAAAATTCTTTATTTACATAAGTATGTAGACCCTTTGCTATGAGACTGGAAAATTTAGCTCAGGTGCATCCTGTTTCCATTGATCATCGTTAAGATGTTTCTACAACTTGACTGGAGTCCACCTGTGGTCAATTCTATTGATTGGACATAATTTGGAAAGGCACACACCTGTCTATATAAGGTCCCACAGTTGAGAGTGCATGTCAGAGCAAAAACCAAGCCATGAGGTCAAAGAAATTGTCCATAGAGCTCCGAGACAGGATTGTGTCGAGGCACAGATTTGGGGAAGGGTACCCAAACATTTCTGCAGCATTGAATGTCCCCAAGAACACAGTGGCTGCCATCATTCTTAAATGAAAGAAGTTTGGAACCACCAAGAGCTGGCCGCCCGGCCAAACTGAGCAATCGGGAGAGAAGGGCCTTGGTCAGGGAGGTGACCAAGAACCCGATGGTCACTCTGACAGAGCGACGGCCTGCTTGGAGTTTGCCAAAAGGCACCTAAAGGACTTTCAGACCATGAGAAACAAGATTCCTGGTCTGATGAAACCAAGATTGAACTCTTTGGCCTGAATGCCAATCGTCACATCTGGAGGAAACCTGGCACCATCCCTACGGTGAAGCATGGTGGTGGCAGCATCATGCTGTGAGAATGTTTTTCAGCGGCAGGGACTGGGAGACTAGTCAAGATCGAGGGGAAAGATTAACGGAGCAAAGTACAGAGAGATCCTTGATGAAAACCTGCTCCAGAGCGGTCAGGACCTCAGACTGGGGGCGAAGGATCACCTTCGCCGTACCAGGTGGTGATACAGCCCGACAGGCTGTGCATCTGAAAAAGTTTGAGGGTTTTAGGTGCCAAGCCAAATTTCTTCAGACTCCTGATGTTGAAGAGGCTCTGTTGCGCCTTCTTCACCACACTGCCTGTGTGGGTGGACCCTTTCAGTTTGTCAGTGATGTGTACGCCAAGGAACTTGAATCTTTCCACCTACTCCACTGCAGTCCCGACGATGTGGATAGGGGGGTGCACCCTTTGCTGTTTACTGAAGTCCACGATCATCTCCTTTGTTTTGTTGACGTTTAGTGAGAGGTTATTTTCCTGGCACCACACTCCCAGAGCCCTCACCTCCTCCCTGTAGGCTGTTTCGTCATTGTTGGTAATCAAGCCTACTATTGTTGTGTCGTCTGCAAACTTGATGATTGAGTTGGAGGCGTGCTTGGCCATGCAGTCATGGGTGAACAAGGAGTACAGGAGGGGGCTGAGCACGCACCCTTGTGGGGACCCAGTGTTGGGGATCAGCGGAGTGGAGATGTTGTTTCCTACCTTCACCACCTGGGGGCAGCCCGTCAGGAAGTCCAGGACCCAGTTGCACAGGGCGGGGTTCAGACCCAGGGCCTCGAGCTTAATGATAAGCTTGGAAGGTACTATGGTGTTGAATGCTGAGCTATAGTCAAAGAACAGCATTCTTACATAGGTATTCCTCTTGTCCAGATGGGATAGGGCAGTGTGATGGCGATTGCATCGTCTGTGGATCTATTGGGGCGGTAAGCAAATTGAGGTGGGTCTAGGGTGACAGGTAAGTAGAGGTGATATGATCCTTGACAAGTCTCTCAAAGCACTTCATGATGACAGAAGTGAGTGCTACGGGGCGATAGTCATTTAGTTCAGTTACCTTTGCTTTCTTGGGTACAGGAACAATGGTGGCCATCTTGAAGCATGTGGGGACAGCAGACTGGGATAGGGAGAGATTGAATATGTCCGTAAACACACCAGCCAGCTGGTCTGCGCATGCACTTAGGACGCGGCTATGGATGCCGTCTGGGCCGGCAGCCTTGCGGGGGTTAACATGCTTACATGTCTTACTCACGTCGGCCACGGAGAAAGAGAGCCCACAGTCCTTGGTAGTGGGCTGCGTCGGTGGCACTGTGTTATCCTCAAAGCGGGCGAAGAAGGTGTTTAGCTTGTCTGGAAGCGAGACGTCAGTGTCAGCGACGTGGCTGGTTTTCCTTTTGTAGTCCGTGATTGTCTGTAGACCCTGCCACATACGTCTCGTGTCTGAGCCGTTGAATTGCGACTCCACTTTGTCTTTATTCTGATGTTTTGCCAGTTTAATTGCGTTGCGGAGTGAGTAGCTACACTGTTTGTATTCTGACATATTCCCAGTCACCTTGCCATGGTTAAATGCGGTGGTTCACACTTTCAGTTTTGTGCGAATGCTGCCATCTATCCACGGTTTCTGGTTAGGGTAGGTTTTAATAGTCACAGTGGGCACAACATCTCCTATACACTTCCTGATAAACTCAGTCACCGTGGATAGATGGCAGCATTCGCACAAAACTGAAAGTGTGAACCACCGAACATATCCCAGTCCGCGTGATCAAAACAATCTTGAAGTGTGGATTCCGATTGGTCAGACCAGCGTTGAATAGTCCTTATCACGGGTACTTCCTGTTTGAGTTTCTGCTTATAGGAAGGGAGGAGCATAATGGAGTTGTGGTCAGATTTGCCGAAAGGAGGGCGGGGGAGGGCCTTATAACTATCCCGTAAGTTTGAATAGCAATGGTCGAGGATTTTAGCAGCCCAAGTACAACAGTCGATATGTTGATAGAACTTCGGCAGCCTAGTCCTCAAATTTGCTTTGTTAAAATCCCCGGCTACAATAAATGCAGCCTCAGGATATGTAGTTTCCAGTTTGCATAAAGTCCAGTGAAGTTCTTTGAGGGCCATCGTGGTATCGGCTTGAGGGGGAATATACACGGCCGTGACTATAATCTAATACATTTCTCTTGGGAGATAATACGGTCGGCCTTTGATTGTGAGGTATTCTAGGTCGGGTGAACAAAAGGACTTGAGTTCCTGTATGTTACTACAATTACTCCATGAGTCGTTAATCATGAAACACACACCTCCGCCCTTCTGCTTCCCGGAGAGATATTTATTTCTGTCTGCGCAATGAACTGAGAACCCATCTGGCTGGACCGATTTCGACAGAATATCCCCAGAGAGCCATGTTTCCGTGAAACAAAGTATGTTACAGGCCCTGATGTCTCTCTGGAAAGAAATCCTTGCCCTGAGCTCGTTGACTTTGTTATCCAAATACTGAACATTAGCGAGTAGTATACTTGGAAGCGGTGGGTGGTGTGCGCGCCTCCTAAGTCGAACCAGCAGGCCACTCCGAGTACCTCTCCTCCACCGGCGATGTTTTGGGTCAGCCGCTGGAATCGGTTCAATTGCCCTGGGGAGAGCAAACAAAGGATCTGCTTCGGGAAAGTATTTTTCCTGGTCGTAATGCTGGTGAGTTACCGCCGCTCTGATATCCAATAGTTTTTCCCGGCTATATGTAATGATGCAAAACACTTTCTGAAGTAATAATGTAAAAAATACACTGCTCAAAAAAAATAAAGGGAACACTTAAACAACACAATGTAACTCCAAGTCAATCACACTTCTGTGAAATCAAACTGTCCACTTAGGAAGCAACACTGATTGACAATACATTTCACATGCTGTTGTGCAAATGGAATAGACCACAGGTGGAAATTATAGGCAATTAGCAAGACACCCCCAATAAAGGACTGGTTTTGAAGGTGGTGACCACAGACCACTTCTCAGTTCCTATGCTTCCTGGCTGATGTTTTGGTCACTTTTGAATGCTGGCGGTGCTTTCACTCTAGTGGTAGCATTAGACGGAGTCTACAACCCACACAAGTGGCTCAGGTAGTGCAGCTCATCCAGGATGGCACATCAATGCGAGCTGTGGCAAGAAGGTTTGCTGTGTCTGTCAGCGTAGTTTCTAGAGACCCCTTGTGAGACCATATACTGGTGCGGTTGGCCCTGGGTTCCTCCTAATGCAAGACAATGCTAGACCTCATGTGGCTGGAGTGTGTCAGCAGTTCCTGCAAGAGGAAGGCATTGATGCTATGGACTGGCCCGCCCGTTCCCCAGACCTGAATCCAATTGAGCACATCTGGGACATCATGTCTCGCTCCATGCACCAACGCCACGTTGCACCACAGACTGTCCAGGAGTTGGCGGATGCTTTAGTCCAGGTCTGGGAGGAGATCCCTCAGGAGACCATCCGCCACCTCATCAGGAGCATGCTCAGGCGTTGTAGGGAGGTCATACAGGCACGTGGAGGCCACACACACTACTGAGCCTCATTTTGACTTGTTTTAAGGACATTACATCAAAGTTGGATCAGCCTGTAGTGTGGTTTTCCACTTTAATTTTGAGGGTGACTCCAAATCCAGACCTCCATGGGTTGATAAATTTGATTTCCATTGATCGTTTTTGTGTGATTTTGTTGTCAGCACATTCAACTATGTAAAGAAAAAAGTATTTAATAAGATTATTTCATTCATTCAGATCTAGGATGTGTTATTTTAGTGTTCCCTTTATTTTTTTGAGCAGTGTACATAAAAAAAAACGAAATACTGCAAAGTTTCCTAAGAGCTAGTCGCAATGCCGCAATCTTCGTCGGCGCCAAGCTTTTTTCCCTCATCAACAAAGTACTGAGTAAAGGGTCTGAATACTTATTTAAATGTGATATTTAAGTTTTGCATTTTCTTTACACATTTGCAGAAATTTCTAAAAACCTGTTTTTGCTTTGTCATAATAGGGTACTGTGTGTAGATTGAGGGGGAAAAACTATGTAATCAATTTTAGAATAAGGCTGTAACGTAACAAAATGTGGAAAAAGTCAAGGGGTCTGAATACTTTCCGAATGCACTGTAAGGTGACTAGGCAAGTTGCATTCAGACCTGGATTCGAATACTATTTGACATTTAAAAAATACTTTTAGTGTTTTCTTTAGCCTATCGGGAGTGCACTTTTGCCACTATTGTAGTGCACCACCAGGCAAGGCCAATTAAGCCCAGATAAAGTATTTGAAATGATTTAAAATAGAATTTGAACCCAACTATGGTTGCATTGCACTGAATCTTAAAGGGAATCTTGAGTATGTGTAGACTTTTTTTCCAAACTTGTCCTCTCTCCTTTTGTATTTTATTGTTTATTGGTAGAGAAAGCCATGAATGAAGGGGAGAAGGATAAGAGGGGAATATGGAGAATTGAGAAGGCCAGTGGGGCGTCGAGACAGGTGGAATGACACACAAGTGAGATAGAGGTGTTGCTCCCAGTTACACTAACAGATGGGCCCAATGCAGCACCCTTATACATTATTAGTAATAATATGATAATTTGGTCATTTAGCGTAGCGCAACCTGTGTAGCTAGCGCTTTCCACACTAACAACCTAACATCCTGTCTTATACAGAATAGTAATAACATAATATGGTAATTTAGCTTAGCCACAACCTGTGTCGCTAGCACTTTCCACTCATAGCAACGTAGCATCCTTTCTACAGTACTAGTAATAATACAGTATGTTTGTAGGTAATTTAGCTTATCCATAACATGTGAAGCTAGTGCTTTCCACATATAGCCTAGCAATGTGGCGTCCTCTGCTCTTATACATTACTAGTAATAATGATTATATGGTAATTTAGCCTAGCCACAACTTGTGTAGCTAGCGCTCTCCACACAAAGCAACATACTAGCATCCTCTCTTAAACAGTAGCCTACTATGTGGACCCTGGCAACATCTCTGATCCAGTGCCACCATGACTATGCTTCTATCTCATGGTCCAGTGGCATAAAAAAAATCTGAAGGACAAACTTCAAATGGCCCAAAACCAACTGATGAGAATTATACTCAAGCTCAGCCCTAGGATGCACATTTGTCCTAATCATTTCAGGGAACGGAACTGGCATCCAGTTGATCTCTGGGTGGTGCAGATCAAAAACTGTTGATGGTTTTTAAAGTTATACATGACCTTGCCCCCAGTTTACCTGTCTGGTTATTTTAATTTCATTAGAGACTCTCATAGCCATTACACCAGAACCAGTATTGCCAATATCAGACCGCCGCACTATAGGATCATGGCTGGATAAAGCTCTTTCCTTAACACTGGTGCAGAGGAATGGAATGGTGTACCAAACCATATAAAATCCATCCCTATGCAAGGGAGTTTTAAGATTAACCTTAAAGCGATAGTTCACCCAAATGACAAAATAACATATTTGTTTATGACAGCAATCCATGCTTTGGTTTAGTTTCCCTGGGACTGTTTCCAAATGAATTTGTGCCACACATCCCATTCAAGTCATGGGACCGATATTATAATTTTTCGCGCATCATATTCATAACATCTATAAATGACTTTGTTGAGCTTCACAATCAATTTAAGACACTTTCGGATGATTTGAACATGATGCGCGAAAAATGCAAATATCGGTCTCATGACTTGAATAGGACTTGTCCCACAAATCCTAAAACGTTAGCATGTGGAAACAGTGCCAGGGAAACTGAACCAAATCATGGATTGCTGTCATACCTTGTCCATAGACTGCTTACAGGGTAAGGAAACCAATGTGTATTTTTGAAACAGTTTATGTGCAAAATGCTTTAAAACTACACAGGCCAAAATAAAGTATAATTGTATCAATGAACGTTACTTGGTAATCTATGTTATTCCTTTTACTCTTTCCTCCCTGTTGATGAGATGTATTTTGTTTTCATGCTATAATCTTTTATGTATTTTGTTTTCATGTATTTTCAAGAGGACCACAATGGAAATACATTTTTTTTACTTTTTTGTCATCCTCAATGATTTGAATGGCATTGTACTGTATCCACATGTGGTTGTATTGTGTTCCAAAGCAACTTACAGTTAACCTATACCCAGTGTACTGTATGTGGCCCATGCAGGAATCAAACCCACAGCTATTGTATTGCAAGCATCATGACATAACTAACTAAGCCATTGGAACCACCAATAGTAGATTGAGTAGCCTACTGCTGAGCATAGTGTATTTGAGAGGTTTTTGTGCACTAGCAGGGAACCCTGTCAGCTTTGATGTTTGTCTGTGTTTGTTTTTTAATGTTCAGCCAACATTCTTTCTACCAATCGAGAGGTTTTGCCGAGTGCTAATCCATAAAACATAAGTAGCCTTTTTTTTGCTCCGCAACAATCACTCGGCAATTTGTTTGTTGAAACTGCCCTCAGCGCACGACCCCGGTTCGCACTAAATCATTTACAACCAAGACACGGAGAATCGAGATTGGAGAAACAGGCGGCAAAGTTCTTTGACAAAAAGGAACATGGCTCCACTGATATTTTTAGACAAGAAAGCGGAGGAGGTTGGGTACATTCACAGCATCTTCCGAAAAAAACTTGCCTTTGAACGATCGACATCAATCTAGCGCCGTCTTTACACTTCAAGTCAATAAAAGCCTTTTTGTAAAACCATGTTTTTGTAAATCGTCTCCCTCATCTCCAACCACCCGCTGCAAGAACCCCCCTGTAAACATGACAGTATCTCCTTTTAACTATTTTATCTCTAATTATCTCCTGTCATTATCTCGCAACAGGAGTCTTCTGAAATCGGTGGAGGAGGAGCTAAACCAGAGGTAGGCCAAACTGTGCCTTTCATTTCTGTCCCCTTCTTTCTAGTTTTAACTCCTCTTTCTTTCTCTCTCTCTCGCGCTCTTTGTCTATCTCTCTATCTCTCTATCTCTCTATCTCTCTATCTCTCTCTTTCTCACTGAAACTCTCTTTCCCTCTTCCTATTTTTTCCTATCCTCTCTTCTCATTTCTATCTCTCTGTATTGGACAGGGCTCACTTGGAAAAATAAATGTGACTTCCCTGGTTAAATAAATAATGTATCAAATAAAAGTTATTCTTATCTCTGTCTCGTATCTCTTTCTCAACTATTTTATTCTCATCCCTTTCCCCTCATATATTTTTCTCATCTTCACCCTCTCTCTCCCTCTGCCTCTCTCCCTCGCTTTCTCTCACTCTGCTTCCCTTTCCCCCTCTCGTTCTCCTTCGCTCACTTTTTCTCTCTCTCGCTTGCTCTCGGTCTCTCGCTCTGCCTCCCCTCTCTCGGGCCACTTGCTCTTGCACTACTCAATATTTAATGTGACCTAACCTTCTGCCTCTGTGCTTGTCCGAGTGATATGGACGACTAATTTGCTTTAGAACCACCGGGGGGATTTTTCGCCCTTGCTGAGGTGTTAAAGCCGTATGCCCAATTATAGTGCAGTGGGGCTGAAAGCCGGCGGGATGTCCGCTATTGTTTATTGTAGTCTTTGTCTCGTGGTGGCTAGGGTGGTGTGCCGCTGGCATCCATAAATTTTCAGCGTTAGGGTAAAAAAAGATACCTCATGCAGGAAAGATACCTGCACACTGATTTCCAATACACAAGTGACGATTATGTTGAAAGTGAGCAGGTCAGCTAGCCTGGTCCCAGATCGGTTTGTGCTTTATAGCCAATTCCTATGTTTGTCGTCTTACCACACGTGATTTTTGGCAAGACAGCACAAATAGATCGCTAGACTCGGTTCAAAATAAGACGGTGACTGTTTCGGGTTTCTTCTCTACTTTCATCTTTGTAGATGAAATGGCACTTACAGAAGCAGGGCACTCTCAAATGTTGGCCAGTTCACTACTAAAGGCGTCAGCATGCTTCAGTTCTGCTGGCGGCTAGCCGAAGACGGCTAGGCGAACCGAACGAGTGTGCTCGCATACGCCCTTAAAAGTCCTTTGCTTGAAAAACAAGTAAAAAGTGGCAATAGTACTGTTTGTCCATTTTGAGACGCCGTAGCCTTATAATAGTCTGAATTAATCAAAAAGAAATCAAGAAATGTCATTAATTTTGATGTTTTTGCAGAGTCATGCAATTTTACATCTAACTAAGATGTTTGGTCCAGTATTTCTCTATGAAACAATGTGCATGAAAACGAGTCGCCTCTCATTGAATGACAACAAAGACTTTACTGAGGAATCCCTACTGTTGACCAATCACTGATGAATGGCGTAGACTTCGGCTACCAACTTTGGCTTTCCTCAAGAAAAAAAACTGTGTGCCGAAAAAACCCTCACCAAAGTCCAAAACGAACAAAAATGTCACAAAATGTCGTCATAATATACACCACCGTTCAAAAGTTTGGGGTCACTTAGAAATGTCCTTGTTTTCCATGAAAACATACATGAAATGACTTTGAATAGGAAATAAAGCAAAATCCATAGGAAATGTAGTCATTGACAAGGTTAGAAATAATGATTTTTAATAGAAATAATAATTGTGTCCTTCAAACTTTGCTTTTGTCAAAGAATCCTCCATTTGCAGCAATTACAGGCTTGCAGACCTTTGGCATTCTAGTTGTCAATTTGTTGAGGTAATCTGAAGAGATTTCACCCCATGCTTCCTGAAGCACCTCCCACAAGTTGGATTGGCTTAATGGGCACTTCTTACGTACCATACGGTCAAGCTGCTCCCACAACAGCTCAATAGGGTTGAGATCCGGTGACTGTGCTGGCCACTCCATTATAGACAGAATACCAGCTGACTGCTTCTTCCCTAAATAGTTCTTGCATAGTTTGGAGCTGTGCTTTGGGTCATTGTCCTGTTGTGGGAGGAAATTGGCTCCAATCAAGCGCCGTCCACAGGGTATGGCATGGCGTTGCAAAATGGAGTGATAGCCTTCCTTCTTCAATATCCCTTTTACCCTGTACAAATCTCCCACTTTACCACCACCAAAGCACCCCCAGACCATCACATTGCCTCTACCATGCTTGAGAGATGGCATCAAGCACTCCTCCAGCATCTTTTCATTTGGTCTGTGTCTCACAAATGTTCTTCTTTGTGATCCGAACACCTCAAGCTTCGATTTGTCTGTCCAAAACACTTTTTTCCAATCTTCCTCTGTCCAGTGTCTGTGTTCTTTTGCCCATCTTAATCTTTTCTTTTTATTGGCCAGTCTGAGAAATGGCATTTTCTTTGCAACTCTGCCTATAAGGTCAGCATCCTGTAGTCGCCTCTTCACTGTTGACATTGAGACTGGTGTTTTGCGGGTACTATTTAATGAAGCTGCCAGTTGAAGACCTGTGAGGCGTCTGTTTCTCAAACTAGACACTCTAATGTATTTGTCCTCTTGCTCAGTTGTGCACCGGGGCCTCCCACTCCTCTTTCTATTCTGGTTAGAGACAGTTTGCACTGTTCTGTGAAGGGAGTAGTACACAGCGTTGTACGAGATCTTCAGTTTCATGGCAATTTTTCGCATGGAATAGCCTTCATTTCTCAGGACAAGAATAGACTGACGAGTTTCAGAAGAAATGTCTTTGTTTCTGGCCATTTTGATTCTGTAATCGAACCCACAATTGCTGATGCTCCAGATACTCAACTAGTCTCAAGAAGGCTTCTTTAATCAGCACAACAGTTCTCAGCAGTGCTAACATAATTGCAAAAGGGTTTTCTAATGATCAATTAGCCTTTTAAAATGATAAACTTGGATTAGCAAACACATCGTGCCATTGGAACACAGGACTGATGGTTGCTGATATTGGGCCTCTGTACACCTATGTAGATATTCCATAAAAAATCAGCTGTTTCCAGCTAAAATAGCCATTTACAACATTAACAATGTCTACTCTGTATTTCTGATCAATTTGATGTTGTTTTAATGGACCAAAAAATTGCTTTTCTTTCGAAAACAAGGAAATGTCTAAGTGACTCATAACAACTTTCCTATATTGGACAGGAGAAGAGCATCCATCCCACTGCTGAAATGCTGTTCAATAGGATTGTTGTTAGGGCGTGTCTCTTTCCTCATCTCTCCAAAGCCCTTAGAAGGCAGCGCTCAGCTGATTCTAAGCAACTATTGAGAAATGTCTCTCTCTTCAACTCTACCTCTTACTTACAACTACAAATAATTGTATTGTATTAATCCCAGAGGGGCAATTACAAAGGCATTAATAAAGTTGCATTGAATTGAAATGTACATCCCTCTTCTTCTCCCTTAGGGGACACGAGACTCATTTAGATGATGATGGTGGTGGTGATGACGATTGTGGTGATGATGATGGTGGTGACCATGATGATGAAATGCAACAGTAAGTCCTACTGTCGTCAACCCCTTTCTCCTTACTTGTGAGAAGAATTTAACAACTCTCCTCTTAACATTTCATCTATAAACTGGAGCTATGAATGTTTCGTTATGCAAATGATTGGAACTTGCTACTCTACTATGGGCCAGGTTCATGTTCATTAAGCGTTTCTTATTGGACAAGTCCAGGTAGTCTGTTTTCTTCCATTTGATGCCTAATAATGCCTAATGAACATACACTGAGTGTATGAACACCTGCTCTTTCCATGATATAGACTGACCAGGTGAAGCTATGATCCCTTATTAATGTCACTTGTTAAATCCACTTCAATCAGTGTAGATGAAGGGGAGGAGACAGGTTAAAGAATGATTTTTAAGCCTTGAGGCAATTGAGACATTGATTGTGTATGTGTGCCATTCAGAGGGCAAAAGCAGCGGGGGGGGGGTGCAACTCAATATTAGGAAGGTATTCTTAATGTTTTGTACACTGTGTATATGATACACAAAGGTATAACTATTTGTACAATAGGTTGTTCTAATAGTTATACCCTCTCTCTTAGTGCCAAGGGCTCCACAATGCGACCCAAAGAGCCTCCACCACCGCCTCCCAACGTCAAGGTATGTATTCTTCAAATTACTCATTGTCCATCTTATGAGACCGGGAGCATAGTGTTTCCTCACATATAAACCTGTAAGATGATCTATTTTCTACAGTGTACACACAGGAATCATTTTGTAGCACCACTTTAAATGGAACATAGCACAACATTTGTTCATGTTTCCTATAGCCCTATTGTGTGCAGTAGAGCATAATACTCAAGTTATTTCTTGGTGTGACCTTACATCTAATGATGATGATTACATGTTGACGTGTGTGCTTTGATGCCGATCCTGTAGCGTTGGGGGTCAAATCAATTTCAACATATTTGGGTCAAATTAATTTCAACTAATTTGTTTCAATTCAGTTGACTTCCTCCATTAAATGGGAATTTCTCTCAGCCCATCCCCATTCCACAGGATGGTGCCAACTCCCACGCTCACCATGGCTCCCCCACTCACCATGGCTCCCCCGGTCTCTACGGCTCCCCCGGTGACCATGACGACCACGGGGGGACCATAAAGCGTTGTCCAGCCGCCGAGAGCCCCGCCCGCTCTGCCACCCATGTGCCGCCCAGGCCGCCGCCCCCCAGACTCCCCCCGCACAAGCAGCTTAGCTTAGGTAGGTAACGTAGTCTACAGGCGTGCTCACAAACTGAATGGGTGCATTCTGGGAGATGTAGGCAATTCTTGGGAGTGGTGGAATCCCCTATGTCAGAAATGCATTAATGCTGGTTTTCTTAACTCCCCTGCACTTAATTGGAGGACCAATGCTGTGGACCCCTTGAATGAATTAATTCATGAATTAATTAATAGATGAATGGGTTGGTGGGTTGGTGGGTTAGTGAGTGAGTGAGTCAATGAATGAATGAATCAGTCAGTCACTTCAATTCATCACAATACCAACCACAGTACCCAAACCGGACCACCTAGACAATAAGTGTGATGATGCTGAGATAAAAGCTACCACTGTTTTCAGGGATCTCTCCTTCCAACCCTGCCAACATCCATCCACCCACTCTACTAAACTCAAGAGGCTCCGCCCCACCTCCTCCCTGTCTTAGCCAGTCAGCTTTTCCAAAGTGGACATTGTGTGTGTGTGTGTGTGTGTGTGTGTGTGTGTGTGTGTGTGTGTGCCCCATGTTGCGGTTGCCAGCTAGTATTTATAGCCCGTCAGTTTAATTAGGAGCAGTGGTGTGTCTGGTGTTGGCATGCGATAATGTCACACACCCACTCTGCCTCATGAGTCACCCTCCAATACACACACACTCACACAAACTTCCCCAGTTTCCACATCCTGTCCGCTTCAAGTAGTCTGGTGGCAGGGGCCAATTTTCAAACGAAGATGACTGTTCCTCACGTGGGCATCTCAATAGTTTTCCTCCCCTCATCAGCTTTCCTTCATCTGTACTAGTACCTGGGCTAATCCACCCTATTGCATTCGCCTGTCCTGTTGTTTACAGATATGTCAAGGTGAAGGCGATGAGACGAGGAGTGGACGACACTTTAGACTATTGAGACAAAGTCTTAGTTTAGTCACTGAGGTGATCATAGTCGTATCACTGTCTTGTTTCAGCACAATTGTTGGAATTGCTCAGTTCCCACAGAGCCACATTCTCTCTTGCTTCCTTTTCACTCTTCACAGCACCATTCAGATTGTGGCTATCGGGGAATCATTTCAATAAATAATGTAATATTTAAAAAATATATCAATAATTAATTTCCCTCCCAACAGGCAATGGGTTCAGCCCGTCAGAAGTGACCGGGGATGCTGGTGGTGCCGAGAAGCAGTCTACTATGCCACCTAGTGTCACCACGAGGAAGGACAGGAAAGCGATTCCGGTAACATCATAGTAATGTAGCCTTGGTCAGAAGCTGTGCGTAAAAATTGGTGGCGACACTTTTGGTGAATTTCCTGTGTATAATGCACTTAAAGTGGATTCTGACAAATCCATAGTGCATTATAAGACTTCCTGTAAGCATTATGTTTTAAACATACAGGTAGGAAAGTGCATTATATTGATAACCGGTCATGGCTGTCATTAATTCATTAATACCTAGAATGAGGTGTTCATTATATACATAATGCATTATTGCATAATGTATTCATAATGCATTACACACAGTGCTGATCATAGAAAGTGTTATTTAAACAGTTTCTGATCTTTTCACATTTTTACACACTAATTTTACTATGCGTTACCTGAAAGTCAGTTATTTGGTGAATAATTCATGTAAATGGTGATTAATTCATTAACATGTTCTAACCGCTGTGATAACAGACTTACATTTTCATTGCAACATAGATAATTATGCAGTTTTGATTATGACTAAACATAAATCTTCTAATTCTTCTAAGAAGTGTATTTTTATTTGCACCCAGAGCTCTGAACAAAGAGCATTTATTCTATGTTCACCTCATTAGTTACTCATTAATAAGCAACGACTCATTAATTAAAGATCACGTAGAGTGCATTCAAAGTGCTACCGTGTCATTCCCAAGTTACAGCACTGATAAAGACAGAATTATACCATTGTTAACACAATGATATCCACTTATTTTAACATTTAATAATATTACAGGATAATATACAGTATATTTTAACTATGATTGTTAATCATTCTACGCTGACTTTGGTATGATGATGTCATTTCCTGTTTCCTCAGAAACCAATCAGTAATGGCCTTCCCCCCACGCCAAAAGTCCACGTAAGTCTTAACACCCCTTACCTGCTCTTACACACACGCATTGTCAAGTAAAAAGCTATAACTCTGTACTGTAGGAAAAAGCAAATGAGCACTAAGATACAGAAACAAAAGAACAAATGTGTTGATTACACATTCATTATATAAATCATTTATGTGAATTGTAATTCATTCATTAGCAACCTAAAAGTAGTAGTGTTGAATTCATAACACATTTGTAATCACCTCGACCCACGAGCTAGAGATCCTGCCTTAACTGAATTGCTTTAAGTGGTTTTTCCAAGTGTTTACATTGTGAAATGCTCTACATTTATCAACTATAACTAAACAACTACATTCCTCTCCATTTTGTTTTCTATTTTTGCTGCACAGATGGGTGCCTGTTTCTCCAAAGTCTTCAATGGCTGCCCTCTAAAGATCCACTGTGCGGCGTCTTGGATCAACCCCGACACGAGAGGTGGGCCTTGTACCAATTCATTTCTGTGTTACTACCATGGACCCTGATTCCATCAATTGCAGATAACAGGAAACTGTGTTTATAATGTAATTTAAGGACATATGTGGTTTCGTGTCAATATTCAATGACAATGTCCGCAGGGGTGTGCAGGGTGTGACAGATTGAGCTCGGTTAATATTTTGACCGAACCCGCTGTGCGATTTACCTTTATCTGTAATTGATTGAATTGAAGTTACTTTATTTTTGAGAATGACACAAATACTAATTTTCACAGTCTGCTACCTCAGTTTTGATGATGGCAATTTGCATATACTCCAGAATGTCATGAAGAGTGATCAGATGAATTGCAATTAATTGCAAAGTCCCTCTTTGCCATGAAAATGAACTTAATCCCCAAAAAACATTTCCACTGCATTTCACCCCTGCCACAAAAGGACCAGCTGCCATCATGTCAGTGATTCTATCGTTAACACAGGTGAGAGTGTTGATGAGGACAAGGCTGGAGATCACTCTGTCATGCTGATTGAGTTAGAATAACAGACTGGAAGCTTTAAAAGGAGGGTGGTGCTTGAAATCATTGTTCTTCCTCTGTTAACCATGGTTACCTGCAAGGAAACACGTGCTGTCATCATTCCTTTGCACAAAAAGGGCTTCACAGGCAAGGATATTGCTGCTAGTAAGATTGCACCTAAATCAACCATTTATCGGATCATCAAGAACTTCAAGAAGAGAGGTTCAATTGTTGTGAAGAAGGCGTCAGGGCGCCCAAGAAAGTCCAGCAAGCGCCAGGACCGTCTCCTAAAGTTAATTCAGCTGTGGGATCAGGGCACCACCAGTGCAGAGCTTGCTCAGGAATGGCAGCAGGCAGGTGTGAGTGCATCTGCACGCACAGTGAGGCGAAGACTTTTGGAGGATGGCCTGGTGTCAAGAAGGGCAGCAAAGAAGCCACTTCTCTCCAGGAAAAACATCAGGGACAGACTGATATTCTGCAAAAGGTACAGGGATTGGACTGCTGAGGACTGGGGTAAAGTCATTTTTTCTGATGAATCCCCTTTTCGATTGTTTGGGGCATCCGGAAAACACCTTGTCCGGAGAAGACAAGGTGAGCACTACCATCAGTCCTGTGTCATGCCAACAGTAAAGCATCCTGAGACCATTCATGTGTGGGGTTGCTTCTCAGCCAAGGGAGTGGGCTCACTCACAATTTTGCCTCAGAACACAGCCATGAATAAAGAATGGTACCAACACATCCTCCGAGAGCAACTTCTCCCAACCATCCAAGAACAGTTTGGTGAAGACCAATGCCTTTTCCAGCATGATGGAGCACCTTGCCATATGGCAAAAGTGATAACTAAGTGGCTCTGGGAACAAAACATCAACATTTTGGGTCCATGGCCAGGAGACTCCCCAGACCTTAATCCCATTGAGAACTTGTGGTCAATCCTCAAGAGGTGGGTGGACAAACAAAACCCCACAAATTCTGACAAACTCCAAGCATTTATTATGCAAGAATGGGCTGCCATCAGTCAGGATGTGGCCCAGAAGTTAATTGACAGCATGCCAGGGCGGATTGCAGAGGTCTTGAAAAAGAAGGGTCAACATTGCAAATATTGACTCTTTGCATAAACTTAATGTAATTGTCAATAAAAGCCTTTGACATTTATGGAATGCTTGTAATTATACTTCAGTATACCATAGTAACATCTGACAAAAATATCTAAAAACACTGAAGCAGCAAACTTTGTGAAGACCAATACTTGTGTCATTCTCAAAACTTTTGACCACGACTGTATTCTTGTTCGAGAATGGCTTGGAGAAACTTAGAACAGGAGTCGAGGCTAACTTGATTTTAGTCTTTGTCTTACATTGTCTTATTTGCAGTTTGCGTGTGCTACTACTAGTTTCCTTCTTAGGCAGTGTCCTAAGCAATGTGTGTATTGTCCAAGTTTACCAGTCTCTCTCTGTTATAATACTTGATCGTTTCGTTCTCTGTTTTAGACCAATACCTGCTATTCGGCGCCGAAGAGGGCATTTACACTTTAAATCTCAACGAGCTGCATGACTCCTCCATGGAACAGGTCAGTGTCTCATTATTTCATTTGGATTATCTTTTTCTCAGTAAATTGAAATTGTTCTAACTGCTTCCAATGTTTTTACAGTGTAATGTATAAACCATAATCTATGTATTTATGTGAAGGTTGAACATATTCTCTATCACATCATATTTCAGATTATAGTTAAATTTGAATGCTTGCTTCTTTGTGACGCAAGTAAAGGATTTTAGGTGTTATCCACAAGGTTTTATCCACAAGGATTTGAGGTTTTATACACAACTGGTCAATAAGACATGGATTATGATGAATTGTACCACCTACAGAACTATTAAACTGAAACATTTTTTTATTTCCTAGCTCTTTCCCCGGAGGTGTACCTGGCTTTATGTCATGAGTAATAGTTTGCTCTCCATATCTGGTAAGGATTCATCATAGAAACGTGTATTGCCACATATTGCTAATATACCTCAACAAATAACTGTAGTGCACACTCAAAGTTTTACATTTTTTGTTTTATTTGTACTTTCCAGAATATACAGTGGGGAAAAAAAGTATTTAGGCAGCCACCAATTGTGCAAGTTCTCCCACTTAAAAAGATGAGAGAGGCCTGTAATTTTCATCATAGGTACACGTCAACTATGACAGACAAAATGAGAAAGAAAATTCCAGAAAATCACATAGTAGGATTTTTTATGAATTTATTTGCAAATGATGGTGGAAATAAGTATTTGGTCAATAACAAAAGTTTCTAAATACTTTGTTATATACCCTTTGTTGGCAATGACACAGGTCAAACGGTTTCTGTAAGTCTTCACAAGGTTTTCACACACTGTTGCTGGTATTTTGGCCCATTCCTCCATGCAGATCTCCTTTAGAGCAGTGATGTTTTGGGGCTGTCGCTGGGCAACACGGACTTTCAACTCCCTCCAAAGATTTTCTATGGGGTTGAGATCGGGAGACTGGCTAGGCCACTCCAGGACCTTGAAATGCTTCTTACGATGCCACTCCTTCGTTGCCCGGGCGGTGTGTTTGGGATCATTGTCATGCTGAAAGACCCAGCCACGTTTCATCTTCAATGCCCTTGCTGATGGAAGGAGGTTTTCACTCAAAATCTCACGATACATGGCCCCATTCATTATTTCCTTTACACGGATCCAGTCGTCCTGGTCCCTTTGCAGAAAAACAACCCCAAAGCATGATGTTTCCACCCCCATGCTTTACAGTAGGTATGGTGTTCTTTGGATGCAACTCAGCATTCTTTGTCCTCCAAACACGACGAGTTGAGTTTTTACCAAAAAGTTCTATTTTTGTTTCATCTGACTATATGACATTCTCCCAATCATCTTCTGGATCATCCAAATGCACTCTAGCAAACTTCAGATGGGCCTGGACATGTATTGGCTTAAGCAGGGGGACACGTCTGGCACTGCAGGATTTGAGTCCCTGGCGGCGTAGTGTGTTACTGATGGTAGGCTTTGTTACTTTGGTCCCAGCTCTCTGCAGGTCATTCACTAGGTCCCCCCGTGTGGTTCTGGGATTTTTGCTCACCGTTCTTGTGATCATTTTGACCCCACGGGGTGAGATCTTGCGTGGAGCCCCAGATCGAGGGGAGATTATCAGTGGTCTTGTATGTCTTCCATTTCCTAATAATTGCTCCCACAGTTGATTTCTTCAAACCAAGCTGCTTACCTATTGCAGATTCAGTCTTCCCAGCCTGGTGCAGGTCTACAATTTTGTTTCTGGTGTCCTTTGACAGCTCTTTGGTCTTGGCCATAGTGGAGTTTGGAGTGTGACTGTTTGAGGTTGTGGACAGGTGTCTTTTATACTGATAACAAGTTCAAACAGGTGCCATTAATACAGGTAACGAGTGGAGGACAGAGGAGCCTCTTAAAGAAGAAGTTACAGGTCTGTGAGAGCCAGAAATCTTGCTTGTTTGTAGGTGACCAAATACTTATTTTCCACCATAATTTGCAAATAAATTCATTAAAAATCCTACAATGTGATTTTCTGGATTTTTTTTCCTCAATTTGTCTGTCATAGTTGACGTGTACCTATGATGAAAATTACAGGCCTCTCTCATCTTTTTAAGTGGGAGAACTTGCACAATTGGTGGCTGACTAAATACTTTTTTCCCCCCACTGTAATAGAATAGATTCTCCAGACACATCATATAAATGTACCGTTGGCCTCACACGATGACAGTGACAGACATTACAAATATAAACCATAAGCAGCAATTTGTCATCAAGAGCATTAGTCTCATTTGATCATTAAATATGCACTCGTAAATATAAATCGTAAATACTACTTGTCAATACTTGCTCCAGATTTACCAGCATGTAGACGCTGCACTATTTGCGTGAAATTCAAAGATAATAAAATCGCCTTCAAAGCATTCAAAATATGTGTTCGTTGTGTTTTTTGCCAGGAAAAGCCTCGCAGCTCTACTGTCACAATCTGGCGGGTCTGTATGAGCACGCTCGACAGATGCAGAAGCTGCCAATGGCCATCCCCACCCACCGGCTCCCAGACAAAATCATTCCAAGGTAAGAAGATGGCGATGCCTCTGTGTGTAGGAGTTTTCCTGTGGGAAGAGTCCCACTTTTCAGACTAAATTCTTTGTTATTGTGGTTTTTAGGAAATTTT
The DNA here is from genome assembly GCF_020615455.1 of Coregonus clupeaformis. Lineage (NCBI taxonomy): Eukaryota > Metazoa > Chordata > Actinopteri > Salmoniformes > Salmonidae > Coregonus > Coregonus clupeaformis. The sequence goes on along the minus strand of NW_025533800.1, from coordinate 338,609 downwards.
CCATCTCCAATAAGATTCCCGACACCAAGGGATGTCAGAAGTGCTGTGTGGGTGAGTAGACATGGACATTCTCTTTTTCTGTTTCTCATGCCTTTTTCTCTCTCTCTCCCTCGGTTTTCCTCTCTTTCTACGTCCAACCCCTTACTTTCCCACAAGTTGCTACATAATCTTGCTACAGGATTGAGAGTCGTTGATACACGACTGTGTTTCTTAGATGCATCACTTTACTACATGTAATAAACGCAATACTCCTCCATACCCCTTATAACCAATTATGACAACAACCTCTTCATCTGAGGACCAATAGTAGAAAGGTCTTTGAAATACATTATTGTGGTCACAGCTTAGTATGATTGACAGCCCTGGCTGTCTACCAACTCTTCCCCCTTAGTGAGAAATCCTTACACGGGCCACAAGTACTTGTGTGGGGCCTTCCAATCCAGTGTGGTCATGTTGGAATGGGTGGAGCCCATGCAGAAGTTCATGCTCATCAAGGTAAGAATTTTTGTGTCTGTGTTCATTTATTTTTCCATGTCCATGTGTTTGCCAGGTTGACTCTCTCCAAACCTTTGAGGAGTGCTGACAGCCCATGTCATAGCCATATGAGAGTTTTTCTATTGAGGTTTCAACCAAAAACAAAAAAGCATTGATGGTAGCTATGCTAAGAGCCTCCGTGGGAAGAATTGACTAATGACAATCCACAACTTCCCCTAACTGCCCTGTCAAATGGAGGTGTTTGAGATATGCTAAGAGACATCCCTTTACCTTGTAGCCTACATGCTAATGGAAACACACTTCCCTCTTCCTAAAAACACTGACTTCCCCCTGCCCGATGGCACTGGAGGTGTTTGTGTTTGAGATAAGCATTCTAACCCGCCAACATAGACTAAGCTACCCTTGCTTTGTAACCGACGAGCTAATGCTAACGCTTACTCTGTCCTCCCAAGAACATAGAGTTTGAGATTAGCATGCTAACATGCTATAGTCTAGACCAGGGAGTTTTTAGGTCAGTCAGGGACTCAACTTACTGTTGCGAGTTAGAATAGTAGAATTGACAAGGTGCAATTTCCAAATTTGATTGTGCATCAACAGTTTTTCTCTTGTTATGTCAGTCACTGATAGTCAGTCCATTAGCCCATGTCAGCTAAATGTTTTTTTATTGCTAAAGTTAGTTTAGCGGCCAGCTATCTAAACTTGTTATTGTGATTGAAATACCGGTCGGGGGGAACCCATTGATTTTGTTAGTCTCACTCAGTTATCATATTAAAAACAGCAAACATTTCTCTCCACCATATGGCAAAAATTGCAGGAAACTTGCATTAAAACGGCACCATTTTCTCTACACCCCATAGCAAAATGTGTAGAATTGCACGAAATGAACTCTAAAACTTAGTGGTTACACGCGCATCGGTTTTGTTGATAAACACCCCACCCATCGACATGCCTAATGCTAACTTTCCTCTCCTCCCAAGAACATCGAATTTGAGATTAGCATGCTAACATGCTAGAGTCTAGACCGTGTAGCATAATGATAATGCTAACCCTCTCTTCCTAACATTGACATGCCTAATGCTAATGCAAACCCTCTCCTCCTAAGAACATTGACTTTCCCCTGCCCTGCCCGATGGAGGTGTTTGAGATGCTTGTGGTGCCCGAGCACCAGTACCCCCTCATCTGTATGGGCGTCAGCAAGGGCACGGAGCTCAACCAGGTGGTAGGCTTTGAGACACTGGACCCCAACACCGCTTGCCCCTGGCTCAAAGAGTCCGGTAAGATCTCATTCAAAGATTGTCCTTGACTCCTCAATGACATAGACTTGACACAAATCAAGATTTTTGTGCTCCTTTAATACGACTGGAAGTTATGGAACTTCATGGAAATTAAATAAACATTCAATATCATTATTTATTTACCCCATTATTATGTACAGTTGAAGTCGGAAGTTTACATATACCTTAGCCAAATCACCACTTTATTTTAAGAATGTGAAATGTCAGAATAATAGGAGAGAGAATGATTTTATTTCAGCTTTTATTTTTTTCATCACATTCATGGGTCAGAAGTTTACATACACTCAATTAGTATTTGGTAGCATTGCCTTTAAATTGTTTAACTTGGGTCAAACGTTTCGGGTAGCCTTCCACAAGCTTCCCACAATAAGTTGGGTGACAGAGCTGGTGTAACTGAGTCAGGTTTGTAGGCCTCCTTTCTCGCACACGCTTTTTCAGTGCTGCCCACAAATTTTCTATAGGATTGAGGTCAGGGCTTTGTGATGGCACTCCAAAACCTTGACTTTGTTGTCCTTAAGCCATTTTGTCACAACTTTAGAAGTATGCTTGGGGTCATTGTCCATTTGGAAGACCCATTTGCGACCAAGCTTTAACTTCCTGACTGATGTCTTGAGATGTTGCTTCAATATATCCACATAATTTTCCTTCCTCGTGATGCCATCTATTTTGTGAAGTGCACCAGTCCCTCCTGCAGCAAAGCACCCCCACAGCATGATGCTGCCACCCCCGTGCTTCACGGTTGGGATGGTGTTCTTCGGCTTGCAAGCTATCCCCTTTTTCCTCCAAACATAACGATGATCATTATGGCCAAACAGTTATATTTTTATTTCATCAGACCAGAGGACATTTCTCCAAAAAGTATGATCTTTGTCCCCATGTGCAGTTGCAAACCATAGTCTTGACTTTTTTATGGTGGTTTTGGAGCAGTGGCTTCTTCCTTGCTGAGCGGCCTTTCAGGTTATGTCGATATAGGACTCGTTTTACTGTGGATATAGATACTTTTGTACCTGTTTCCTCCAGCATCTTCACAAGGTCCTTTGCTGTTGTTCTGGGATTGATTTGCACTTTTCGCACAAAAGTATGTTCATCTCTAAGAGACAGAACGCGTCTCCTTCCTGAGCGGTATGACGGCTGCGTGGTCCCATGGTGTTTATACTTGCATACAATTGTTTGTACAGATGAACGTGGTACCTTCAGGCATTTGGAAATTGCTCCCAAGGATGAACCAGACTTGCGGAGGTCTACATATATTTTTCTGAGGTGTTGGCTGGTATTTTTTTTTTTCCCATGATGTCAAGCAAAGAGGCACTGAGTTTGAAGGTAGGCCTTGAAATACATCCACAGGTACACCTCCAATTGACTCAAATTATGTCAATTAGCCTATCAGAAGCTTTTAAAGCCATGACATCATTTTCTGGAATTTTCCAAGCTGTTTAAAGGCACAGTCAACTTAGTGTATGTCAACTTCTGACCCACTGGAATTGTGATGCAGTGAATTATAAGTGAAATAATCTCTGTAAACAATTGTTGGAAAAATGACTTGTGTCATGCACAAAGTAGATGTCCTAACCGACTTGCCAAAACTATAGTTTTTTAACAAGAAAGAGTATGTAAACTTCCGACTTCAACTGTATATTTTCTTTATCGTAGCACACACTGGAGGCTGACGTTCACATTCTACACATTGACCATACTGGAAATTGTAAACTTTTCAAAAGTTAACAATTATAGAGAAAATATAGTTTTATATGATTGTGTACATTCATAATGGAAAATGTTTGACGTTAATACAGCAAAAGATGAAAAGGTTAGTTAACGTTTTTCTGTTTTCTCTCCTCCTAGACACTCCACAGACCTGTGTTATCCATGTTACTCAACTGGAAAGAGACACCATTCTTGTCTGCCTGGATCGTGAGTCTAGCCGCATGTCTTGACTATACAAAAATCTGATTTGCATTGTAATATTATCTATATAGATTATATATGCATTGTACGTTCATTGTATGCATTGCTGATAACATTATGACAATATGTTAACGGTGTGTAATGTTTTATCACTAAGCTGTCGTTTAAATGACATGGGGGGGGGAACTCACCTCAATAGCCACCAATGTGTTGCAACCGCCTGGATGGATGGCAGCCATTTTGTGCCTGGATGTCTTCAGTTTCTTGAAATAACATCATTGTTTAACTCCCATTTTCCTTTTCCCCCTCAGGATCCATTAAGATTGTAAATCTGCAGGGGAGGCTGAAGTCCAGTAGAAAGCTTTCAGCCGAGCTGACGTTTAATTTTCAGATTGAGTCGATAGGTAAATGCCCTTGACCCCCTTTGCTAGAGTAGATTCCATTGCTGTTGATAATTGTGTGTGTGTCTGTGTGTAGATAGATTCCCATCCCTTTATTTACTGTTCCTTTGGAAAGTATTCAGAACCCTTGGCTTTATTCGAAAATGTATTAAATTGTTTTTTTCCCTAATCAATCTACACACAATACCCCATAATGACAATGCAAAAAATACAAACCTGAAATATCACATTTACATACGTATTCAGACCCTTTACTCAGTACTTTGTTGAAGCACCTTTGGCAGCGATTACAGCATCGAGTCTTCTTGGGTATGACACTACAAGCTTGGCACATCTGTATTTGGGGAGTTTCTCCCATTCTTCTCTGCAGATCCTCTCAAGTTCTGTCAGGTTGGATGGGGAGCGTTGCTGCACAGCTATTTTCATTGGTTCGATCAGGTTCAAGTCCGGGCTCTGGCTGGGCCACTCAAGGACATTAAGAGACTTGTCCCGAAGGCACTCCTGCGTTGTCTTGGCTGTGTGCTTAGGGTTGTTGTCCTGTTGGAAGGTGAACCTTCGCCCCAGTCTGAGGTCCTGAGCGCTCTGGAGCAGGTTTTCATCAAGGATCTCTCTGTACTTTGCTCCGTTCATCTATGCCTCGATCCTGACTAGTCTCCCAGTCCCTGCCGCTGAAAAACATCCCCACAGCATGATGCTGCCACCACCATGCTTCACAGTAGGGATGGTGCCAGGTTTTCTCCAGACGTGACGCTTGGCATTCAGGCCAAAGAGTTCAATCTTGGTTTCATCAGACCAGAGAATCTTGTTTCTCATGGTCTGAGAGTCATTAGGTGCCTTTTGGCAAAATCCAAGCGGGCTGTCATGTTATTTTTACTGAGGAGTGGCTTCCGTCTGGCCACTCTACCATAAAGGCCTGATTGGTGGAGTGCTGCAGAGATGGTTGTCCTTCTGGAAGGTTCTCCCATCTCCACAGAGGAACTATAGAGCTCTGTCAGAGTGACCATCGGTACCCTTCCCCAGATCTGTGCCTTGACAAAATCCTGTGTCGGCACTCTACGGACAATTAGTTTGGCTTGGTTTTTGCTCTGACATGCACTGTCAACTGTGGGAACTTATATGGACAGGTGTGTGCCTTTCCAAATCATGTCCAATCAATTGACTTTACCACAGGTGAACTCCAATCAAGTTGTAGAAACATCTCAAGGATGATCAATGGAAACAGGATGCACCTGAGCTCAATTTCGAGTCCCATAGCAAAGGGTCTGAATACTTATGTAAATAAAGTATTTCTGTTTTTATTTTTAAAACATTTGCAAAAATGTCTAAAAACATGTTTTTGCTTTGTCATTATGGGGTATTATCTGTAGATTGCTGAGGATGTCTTTTTTTAAATCCAATTTAGAATAAGGCTGTAACGTAAAAAAAAAGTGGGAAAAGTCAAGGGGTCTGAATAGGCACTGTATACCAGCAGTGCTACAAGTTTAGCCAACACGCACACACACACACACATGCATGTATACGCGCACACACACATACACGCACATATCAACAGCTATAGAATGGAGAGGAGAGCAGAGTATCACAGTCATGTTATGATGAATGACATTCTGGTAAAATTGAACATCCATCTTTTCCACAGTCTGCCTTCAAGACAGTGTTCTGGCTTTCTGGAGACATGGCATGCAAGGACGGAGTTTCAAATCTAATGAGGCAAGTTGCATCAATGCCCCGGCGGATGCAATAACTGTATAACAATAGTATTTTAAATGTATATAACAATAGTATATGAACTGTATATTGTTGTTTTGTTGTTTTAATATGATGACTATGATAATGACTGTGATGACGTGAATATTAGATCCTGTCCATATTCCCACCAGATTACACAGGAGATTTCCGACAACAGCAGGATATTCCGACTCCTAGGATCAGACAGGTGAGAAATCCCTTTTTAGATTGAGGTTAAATCCGTTTAGCAGGGATCATTAACTAGATTAAAAATAATATTGTATTTTTGTTCAGAAAACTTGGGGTGGGGGGGGCAAATCAAATCACCACCAGTTGGGGAACCCTGCGTTTAGTGTTGTGGATACAAATTAATTTAGCGACCCCTGCTGGCATGGTACGAATCCCCTCTCAGTCCTTCTCATCTAACTGTCCCTCTACACATATCTCCCTCATTTCTGAAGAAAAAAATGCATGGTCAGAAGAACATTTTTAAAAAGTGCCTCGATTAGTGCCTGTAATAGCTATGGTGGTGTTCCAGATCTTATTTTTTGTCGTCGCGTCTCAGAAGATTGCTATATCGTATTCATGCAGTTCATGTTATGTTTAACACTTATCCATGCATTGTGAGATCTGATCGTCTGTGCCATCGAGACTGAAGTAGGCCTGTGGCCATAAAGTGACTTAGGGCTGTTTAGTAGGATGTAACAATATAAAACGTTCAGATAGAAATGTATTGTGTAGAACAGATATGATTGTCTATCAGATGGAATAGGTACAGTAATTGGGCCAGCTCTATTCATTTTATTTCCATCTGCAACATTCAGAACATTTCACATCACTAAATACACCCCTGTTGTACCTTTGATTGCAGGGTTGTGGTGCTGGAGAGCAGACCCACAGACAACCCTACAGCGCACAGCAACCTATACATCCTGGCTGGACACGAGAACAGTTACTAATCACCCTGTGCCCTGGGAACCAGGGTCCTGTTCAGTAGGCACACAACTTTCTGAAACGGAGTGATACAGGGATGTACTATCTGAACCTGTCCAATAAGAAACCTTCGTTTTCATTGTCGGTTACAAAACATTTTCCATTGTATGCCTTAATGAACATGGCCCAGGGTTGGTTTCAGTTACATTTTAAGAGATTATGAATCTGAATTAAATTCAGTCATTAAAAATTGCAATTAGGTTTGGAATTGGAATTCATGTCCTGAAATGAAACTATGGAACTGACCCCATCCCTGATGGGAACAGAATATGATGAGGAGGACATGTCTGCCTCTGCATCTGAGACCAAGGAGTTGCAATCGGACCATTCATCGAGCAAGCGACCTTGGATGTGTCCTGTTTTTAATTTAATCTTATGATTTTAATTGAAAGTCGACATTTATAGTAACACAAACCCACATTCCTGGATATCACACTATTTCAGTATTGACCAACTACTGAGAGCATGCAACCTTCTCTAACAAGTGCTTGACAGATGTGTTTGTAATTAATGTAAATAGTATATTGAGGTTGTACACTGAGTATGTCATGTAGATAACCGTGCTGCATATATTTTGTACAGTTGCCCCCCAACTTTGAGAGATATAAAGAGTTGTTGCCTAATCAATGCGGGGTACTACTTTTAAGGGCTTGTCAAGCAATATAATTTTACAAAACGTAGTGGTAGGACATCAAAGAGCACAGTGGCTGTTCATTTTTATCATGAGTTGCCTTTTTTTTTATATGTTAGACTCATTTTGATATGAAGCCATATGCAATGTCATATTCTTTTCACACACTTTAATTCTAACCCCATAGAAAGTTGTCAATGCTCAGATATGCACTGGCTGTGAAATTTGCACATAGTTGTACGCAATAAAACACTTTATTCGTACATTTAAGGTATGGTTAGGTTGTGCTTATAGTATTTGCATGAGTGCATAAGAATACATCATACTATACACTTCAGATGTAAACTCAGACAAATTTAACCAAGCAATATAAGGTTTCTTTTTGACATACAAGGCAAGCTCTTGTTAAAACTGCAGTCAAATTGAAGAGAATCTTGGCAATTGTACCATCTTAGAATCCCTTTCCTTATGGTGGCCAATGAGTTGAATGCTGAATGTTTGCCAAATTGCATTGTTCATATTCTTTGTTATGGTGTTTGGGCGTCATAGTAAGACCTCTACCTCGTGCATTGGGGAGTCAGTGGGAATATGTAGGGCCAAATTGAACATGTAACACTAAATGTTGGTTGTTGACTCCATGTAGCATGCACAACTAAAGGAGGGTATGATGAAGTATAAGGATCTTCTCACTTGGTTTCTTTCCATATTGCTTTTGTGTCATGTAAATACAGTAAAATAAAATGGCTTAATTGTGCCTGTACAACTGCCAATATTTGGATAACTTACATATTAAACATTTTAACTCACGATGGGCTAAATTGATTGACTGATGAGCCATAGGAAGCCTGTTTTTTTTATCCTACATTTTTGACGGTATGATGAAGTATAAGGATCTTCTCACTTGGTTTCTTTCAATATTGTTTTTGTTTCATGTAAATACTGTAAAATAAAATTGCTTAATTTTGCCTGTACAACTGCCTACTTTTGGACATGTTACATATTAAAATGTTTAACTCATGATGGGATAAATTGATTGACTGATGAGCTATAGAAAGCCTAATGTTTTTTCCTCTGACATTTTAGTGGGTATATGTATTTTTAAGCCTGTTAAACCTACGGAAAAATGTCTGCCCAGATGTAGATGTGTGTTTTGAAAATTAGGAATACTTACTACACCATGAACTGCTCCACACAGTTAGTGGAGGTGTCTACTTTGGGAAGTATCTACAAAAAGATGAATGCTTTCCATGATGCTTTCTCTGGGATCTGTTAGTCAAGTCTGCGACCTCACGGCGTGAGCACAAAAGGCGTCAGCACAAAACTAGCACTAGTTCACATGCATCGTTGGTATGTTTCAAGTTTTAATGTCACATGCACAAGTACAGTGAAATGCCTTTCTTGCAAACTCAAAACCCAACAATGCAATAATCAATAACAATGTATTACTAGAAAAAATCACACGAGAAATAAGAATAAGAAATACACAAAGTAATTAAGTAAGTATACTATATACAGGAAATATTTTAAAAATCAGTTCCAATACCATATATACATGTGCAGGGATACTGGAGTGATGGAGGTAGATGTGTATAGGGGTAAGGTGACTTGTCAACAGGATATAAGATAAACAGAGTAGCAGCAGCTTGTATGTGAGTGGGTGTGTAGAGTCAGTAGAAATGTATGTGCAAATGATGTGTGAGTGAGAAATGATGGAGTGAGTGTTTGTGTTGGAGTGACAGTGTGTGTGAGCGTGTAGGGCCCTGTGAGTATGCAATGGTTTCAAGTGATCTTCATAAAATGAACTTTTTCATGCTATCTTTTAATCAATTATTGTTCTCGGTTTATCAAGATTGTATACAGATCTGCGAATTTGGCCAGGAGCGATGATTATCGAAAACAAGCCCTAAGTACGTCATTAGCTATCCATTGCGCATGTGCAATTCTTCTCCCAACAACTGCACCCGACCCGAGTCATAACAATCGTCCAAATAAATCATTTTGACCAACGGTAAACTGGTAATTAAAGCCATCCTGTGCGTGGAATCTTGGTTTTCTCGATAACCTAACAAAAAGCAAAATAGTCTGGAGACATGTTTTGGAAATGATACATTCATGGAGGATAACACGGTTATCAATATCCACCCTGCCGAAGATTCAGTGAAAATGGGCGATTATGCACCGAATAGCTTTTTTTTGCCCCAAATAGAAGGAATGATTCAACTTGCCGAAAAGGACGAACAGTATCGCATTTCCCGAAACGTGAAGTGACACATCCATCCCCAAGTTGGATACTAGCTAGCTAGCCAGCTACGCCACTGTCCACAGATTGCTAGTTCATCACTACTGACAACCATCTTCCGATTCGGATCGATCGGCTACGGCTAGTAATATCACCAGCTCGGCTGCTAGCTAGCTACTACTACAAGCTTGCTAAATCAGCTAGGCTAACGTTAGTTTGTTGCCACCAACGTCAGTTCAGAACTTGGAATAATTTCCATCTGCCAACGCAACGCAGGCTAGCTAGTTAGCATTTTTAGTATATTTGGTTTCGTGAATTGTGGCTTTTATTACTCTCGTCCGAAAGAGCAAGCTCGGCAGCTGGACGGCTAGCAGCTATCAACATCTGTACACTGCCGATGCAATGGTCGCACTGTTAACTGTTTTGGTAGAGGAATGCTCATTGGGTGGATATTCTGAGGCAGCGGGCCGCACAGAATATTGCACCTCTCAGTTCCAACCACGGGCCACACTATATACTGTTTTGATGTGAAAAGTGGCCGTGAACACACATCGCTCGCTGCCTGCAAGATAGCGCACGAAGACGGGCAGCTGAAGCCATGCAAGCGGCCCAGATTCAGTACGACTTTTTCAGCGAGGAGAACGCACCGAAATGGCGGGGGTTATTGGTACCCTCCCTGAACAAGGTAGGCTAGGAAGTTGGCAGGTGCCAAGCGAACAAACTAGACGGCGAGTGTATGCATTATAAGCAAAGTAGCTATTATTAGCTAGTCAGCTAACGTTAATTAGCTAACTCAAACTGTTGTCTTGTAGGAATTGATTTTTGCAACAAACAACATTTGATGGTGCCATGTCAAACCACACCATGTTGCCAGTGACACATGGTTTGGTTGGTCAAATCAAATCACATTTTATTGGGTGCATACACATATTTAGCAGATGTTATTGCGGGTGTAGCGAAATGCTTGTGTGTGCTAATAGTACCAAGATAACATTGTATATCGAATACTGTTAGCAGCCCCACGCTTATTACTGGGGTGCACCCGTGGGGACTCGATTTCTCTATATGACAGACACACACAGCCCTATGTTTGACTAAACTTTTTTTGTTTGTATCCCACATCTAAACTCGAACGTCACTAGTTCCCCATACATTATACCATTCCTACAAATGTCCCCTTTTTTCTTGTCCTCGTTTATTTGTATATGCATACACATCTTGTCCACAGCGTCACTGCATACACATCTTGTCCACAGTGTCAGCTTGAGTGTGATGGTCGTGGCAGCTTCTGTGGGGGAGGACGCTGCCACACTCACAGAAAGTGACACTCACAGAAAGCGAGTGTGACAGCAGCAAAACTGCATCACTTTTTCCTAAGCTAAGCGGTCCATAGCAACGTTGAAACTGGGCCCTCAATTCCAGACATAGAATAAATAAACGACTTGCTAGCAGCAACCCTGAATATTGTAGTACTAATCATCATCATGAAACGAGTCATTTGTTTGTTCTTGTCCCTGAAGGCAGTTTTGGAAAATCTATGTTGGTGGAGGTGATGATGGACTGTCATATACTATCCATGAGCAAGAACTGACTATTTGACCAATGACATGGACAACGCAGTTGAAACTACAGTAGTTGTTGTTGAGAAATGCTAGAGTAGTCATAAGTATATTTTTACATTGTTGTTGTGATACTCTGCTTGCCTGCTTCCACAGCAACATTCACCTACCCCCCAAAAATAAGAACATGAAAATAGCACATCTAGACTTGCCAGGTATTTAAAGAGAAATCCGGTTTTGAAACATTACATACTTGGGTCACAGCCCATCAAGATTGACGCAGCACTTTTTTTCCAAGTAGATTCTGACTGTCTTGATATTTTGGGACACCCTCATATAGTCTCATAAAGGTGGTGGCCATGTTTTGGGCGACTTACCGACTCGCTGCTGAGTGAAGTTTATGTTATTGATCAAACAAACACATATCAGCCTTTGTCGGGGTGGTTTGAAATAACATGTCTGATGTGGGCAAATTTCAGTGACACACCACACATGTTACCTTGGTCTACACAGAGTAAACACTGACTAGCGCCTCTCCGGTTTGCATGTGTGTGTTGGTAAATAGTGGCCTATAACTGGCGTGAGGTGATCAGGGTGGGGTTTCTTCAGCAAGATGCTGCAAGCAGGGGAATGCCGAGTCAGTGAACTTAAGTCACAGCTCTCAAATGAGATGTTACAACGACAGTTGAGCAAATGTGTCAGTTTCATTTTTAACATTTTCGTTCAGTTTTTTTGTTTACCCCAGTGCTTTCTCAAGATGAGTGTTGTCAATGACTAGCATATATTTAGTTCACAAACAGCCTACGCCATGTCGTTTGGCACTGTAACATGCTTAGTTAAAACCACTCCAGACCGACCAATTTAGGCCTAAACAGAAAAACTATTAGGCCTATATAATGGTAGTGGTCAAGATGAGGAAAAGGACACCTGAATGACACAAACAAAATAAGTGGCCCAGTTTACAATGGGAGTTTGACATGAATGGGTAGGCCCAGCCTAAGCCTCACTATGTGTCACATTGGGCCAGAGGTAGTGATCAGAAAAAGAGAATGCTAAGAAGTACTGGAATAATCAGAACAATACTGAAACAGTAGGTTAATAATACTGACATTGAATTCTAGCCTACTGAAAAAACATAACTAATGGACCAGCTAGGCCTGAATGATGTAATGATACAGTGTACCACTTGATATGAATCTGGAAATGAAAATGACCTTTGACATGCCTTGGTTAATCTTTTAGCTAACGCTGCAGAAACAGTACACTGTTCATTATGTTGAGAAGTTGGTCTTATGTGGGAGATTGAGTGAACTGTGGAGGAATGCTGCAGAGAAACAGTTAGACTGGCACATGTGGAATCCCAACGAGGGAGGATGGCCTCTGCATTCCTGTTGTGTGTAGACTGGCAAGGGCCGGCAAATGCCAAAGTGCAAGGATGCCGTAGCAATGCAACACCACAGACATGGCAGGAATGTAGCCCAATGCATGAGGTCAAAGCGAGTCAGCCCTCGCATGGAGCGGGAGTGAGAGACAACGGAGGGGAGGTTATAGCCCCTGTGGGTCGCATTAAGGAAATTTTTGCGACAAGCATTTACCCCTTTTCTTCTCCTTCAAACCACCCCCCTCGGATCCCTCAAGTGTTGCTTTCCCTGCTCAAGCTGTGTCAACAAGTCTAGGAGTGGTTATGGAAGACTTCAAAAGAGCCAGCTTCTCCGCATTGAGCCGTTCAAAGTGGACACACCCTCTGTTCACCCTATTGATTTAGCCATTGGCCTCTCGGCTTCAAAATTGTTTTATATTTGGCTGGAATGTGCTGGCACAGGGAACTGAGAGGATTCGAAAACGTCCATGCGCTCCAGTGGATGAGCATTGATCAAGTTTCTGCTGTGGAATGAAATGGGGAAATAGGGTTTGTTTTGTCATGCCATTTTTTTATATTTCCTCTTTGGTTCACTTCTCAAGACATTTTGGCTCAATTCGCCAAAGCCAGCCCTGCCAGGAGAGGCTTTCTCAAGAGCAAGCCCTCATATTTTAGCCGCCTCACACATATCCAAAGGAGTGAGTTTGCAAAGTCTTTGAAGTTCTCTGCTGGAAACTTTGAACTTTTTGTGGGCAAAAATTGTCAGGTTTTTCAAAAACCCAGCTGTAGTCTGTAGAATATCCCCCAATATTCTCCCAACCCTGCTAAACATCAATGATATAATCTTACATTGGGGATGGAAAATGTCACACCCACTCTTCCATATGTACTTACAAAGACTTTTCACATAAACTAACAATGGCTTTAACACCCAAACATGCTGCGTCTTGCCTTTATTCTTCAGCGATGATCAATCAAATGAATCAGCATCTGCAATAATAAGCATTTTCAAGCGCTGACAATTTTCCATATAAACGGTGTGCCCCATTCCTCTTTCTGTTGTTCCCCTAGTCTGTTTGCTAGGGATGTAACGATTCACCGATACGCATCAGTCCCTTATTCAAATGTTTTAAGATCCAAGTGCATTGGTCTGCGGACCCCAAACTGATCCAAATGTAGCATGCATAGGTCAGAAAATAGATTCAAACGTTACTAATCACTCGTTCACCATTTTTTGGGGGTCGTATTACATTCTTTCTACCTTCCGAATATACCTCATCTTTTGTGACAACTAATGTGTCCTCTCCTTCAGTGTTGAACTGCGTGTAACTGTGTTGACAGTCATTGATCTACAAGTCATTTTGCATGCCGAACAACCCCAGACAATATCAGTAGCCTAGGAAAACTGCGCACTGTGCTCAGCTTTGCGCGCTGACCAACGTGGGTTAGGCGGCCTGATATTGCACATCTGCTCGGCACCTTCAGCATTCAAATACTAAAATGGCTTGCGTGATATTAGGCTTTATTAGTTGAGTAACAACCTACAGTGAGGGAAAAAAGTATTTGATCCCCTGCTGATTTTGTACGTTTGCCCACTGACAAAGAAATGATCAGTCTATAATTTTAATGGTAGGTTTATTTGAACAGTGAGAGACAGAATAACAACAAAAAAATCCAGAAAAACGCATGTAAAAAATGTTATAAATTGATTTGCATTTTAATGAGGGAAATAAGTATTTGACCCCCTCTCAATCAGAAAGATTTCTGGCTCCCAGGTGTCTTTTACACAGGTAATGAGCTGAGATTAGGAGCACACTCTTAAAGGGAGTGCTCCTAATCTCAGCTTGTTACCTGTATAAAAGACACCTGTCCACAAAAGCAATCAATCAATCAGATTCCAAATTCTCCACCATGGCCAAGACCAAAGAGCTCTCCAAGGATGTCAGGGACAAGATTGTAGACCTACACAAGGCTGGAATGGGCTACAAGACCATCGCCAAGCAGCTTGGTGAGAAGGTGACAACAGTTGGTGCTATTATTCGCAAATGGAAGAAACACAAAAGAACTGTCAATCTCCCTTGGCCTGGGGCTCCATGCAAGATCTCACCTCGTGGAGTTGCAATGATCATGAGAACAGTGAGGAATCAGCCCTTGTCAATGATCTCAAGGCAGCTGGGACCATAGTCACCAAGAAAACAATTGGTAACACACTACGCCGTGAAGGACTGAAATCCTGCAGAGCCCACAACGTCCCCCTGCTCAAGAAAGCACATATACATGCCCGTCTGAAGTTTGCCAATGAACATCTGAATGATTCAGAGGAGAACTGGGTGAAAGTGTTGTGGTCAGATGAGACCAAAATGGAGCTCTTTGGCATCAACTCAACTCGCCGTGTTTGGAGGAGGAGGAATGTTGCCTAAGACCCCAAGAACACCATCCCCACCGTCAAACATGGAGGTGGAAACATTATGCTTTGGGGGTGTTTTTCTGCTAAGGGGGCAGGACAACTTCACCGCATCACAGGGACGATGGACAGGGCCATGTACCGTCAAATCTTGGGTGAGAACCTCCTTCCCTCAGCCAGGGCATTGAAAATGGGTCGTGGATGGGTATTCCAGCATGACAATGACCCAAAACACACGGCCAAGGCAACAAAGGAGTGGCTCAAGAAGAAGCACATTAAGGTCCTGGAGTGGCCTAGCCAGTCTCCAGAACTTAATCCCATAAAAAAATCTGTGGAGGGAGCTGAAGGTTTGAGATGCCAAACGTCAGCCTCGAAACCTTAATGACTTGGAGAAGATCTGCAAAGAGTAGTGGGACAAAATCCCTCCTGAGATGTGTGCAAACCTGGTGGCCAGCTACAAGAAACGTCTGACCTCTGTGATTGCCAACAAGGGTTTTGCCACCAAGTACTAAGTCATGTTTTGCAAAGGGGTCAAATACTTATTTCCCTCATTTAAAATGCAAAACAGTTTATAACATTTTTGACATGCGTTTTTCTAGATTTTCAAATAAGCCTACCATTAAAATTATAGACTGATCATTTCTTTGGCAGTGGGCAAACGTACAAACTCAGCAGGGGATCAAATACTTTTTTCCTCACTGTATGTAATTTGCTTGGGTATTGTTATCTATGCGCTTTTGAAAATGGTGTTTTAGCAGAATAAAAGTAAGCTACTGGAGACAACTCTCATCTGGATATACAGTGAGCTCCATAATTCATTGGACAGTGACCATTTTTTTGTTATTTTTGGTTCTGTACTCTAGCACTTTGAGTTTGAAAGGATACAATGACAATGAGGGTGGAGTGCAGACTGTCAGCTTTAATTTGAGGGTATTTTCATACATATCGGATGAACCGTTTAGAAATTATAGAAGCTTTTGTACATGGTCCCCCCCCATTTTCAGGCATCAAAAAACATTGGACAGTTTAACATAATGTAGAATAAAGTAATCATTGTTAATATTTGGTCGCATATCCTTTGCATGCAATGACTGCTTGAAGTCTGCGATGCATTGACATCACCAGACGCTGGGTATCTTCCCTGGTGATGCTCTGCCAGGCCTGTAGTGCAGCCATCTTCAGTTCCTGCTTATTTTGGGGACTTATTGCCTTCAGTCTCCTCTTCAGCATGTAAAATGCATGTTCAATTGGATTCAGATCCGGTGATTGTCTCGGCCAGTCAAGGATTTTCCACTTTTTGGCCATCAAAAACCCCTTTGTTGCTCTAGCAGTATGTTTAGGGTCATTGTCTTGTTGCATGATGAAGTGCCGTCCAATGAGTTTGGAGGCATTTGGTTTTATCTGAGCAGATAAAATATTTCTGTAGACTTTCATTCATTGTTCTACTTCTGTCTGCAGTCACATCATCGATAAAGACAAGTGAGCCTGTTCCACTGGCAGCCATACAGGCCCAAGCCATAACACCCCCTCCACGGATGAGGTGGTATGCTTTGGATCATGGGAATGTCTTTTTTTTCTCCACACTTTCCTCTTTCCATCCCTCTGGTACATGTCAATCTTTGTATCATCTGTCCACAATACTTTTTTCCAGAACTCTTGGGGCTCTTTTAGGTGCTTTTTAGCAAACTGTAATCTTGCCTTTCTGTTCTTCAGACTTATCAGTGGTTTGCATCTTGTAGTGTACCCTCTGTAGTCCTGCTGGTGTAGTCTTCTACGTATGGTAGACTTTGACACATCTACACCTGCATCCAGGAGAGTGTTTTTGATCTGTTGGGCTGTTGTCAGGGGGGTTTTCTTCACCATAGAGAGTATTCTCCGGTCATCCACTACAGTGGTCTTCCTCAGTCTACCGGGTCTTTTGACATAATTGAGTTCACCGGTTGTTTTTTTCTTGTTAATGATGAACCAAACTGTTGACTTGGGCATGGCCAGGGTTTTTGCAATGTTCCTGATTGATTGATTTTCATTTCTGAGCCTTATGACGGCCAGCTTCATTTGCATCGACACTGCTGTCTTCCTCATGTTGTCACACCCCAACAACAACCTCCAAAGGCAATAGCAAAGTCTAGAATCAATACTATTCATCAACAGCTCTCCTGCATTCACTAACGACACAAATGAATACACCTGCCTAATGACACACATCTGTGAAGCCAATTTAACAAATACTTGTAGTACCTTAAAATGGGGGGACCATGTACAAAAGGTGCTGTCATTTCTAAATGATTCATCCGATATGTATGAAAATACCCTCAAATTAAAGCTGACAGTCTGCACTTCACCCTCATTGTCATTGTATCCTTTCAAACTCAAAGTGCTAGAGTACAGAACTAAAATAACAAAAAAATGGTTACTGTCCAATGAATTATGGAGCTCACTGTACCTGCCGAATGGGACTTAAAATTGATTTTATTTTGATTGTTCAGGTTCACCATCGGCAATAGTTTAAGTAGTTTTGCTTTAAACCATCAGTGTATATGGTCATTTTTAGATATAAAGGGTAAAGTTGATAATTTCATAACGAGGACAGCAATCACTTTTGCGAGGCGCACTGCGTGAAGAACATGTCACTGTAAAAACCTTGTCAAAACCATTCGATTTTGAGATGGGGGGGTGAAATCCAAAGTATTGCTATATATTCATTGGCTATGTCATAGCTAATTTATAAATGATAAATATTGATACACTTCTAGTTCAAACACTTAATCTGCTAAAATGACAAGTTAATTAGTGGGTGGTGGTGATTTCAGAAGTGGGGGATCAAAAAACGGGCTCCATTGCTAATCTGGTAGTGGGGTGGTAGATGCCTAGTCTTGCTTATGGCTCAGCTCAGGTGCCTGCATAGTACACCATAGACATAGATCATTTACACACACAAATCAGCTCCGACAGATTCAGCTCAGTGGCCCAGCTCATAAGTTCCATCAGCAGATTTTAATTTAGAATGGAAAATGAATGTGTTTATACAACAAATGTTAGTGAATCGCATCGAACTGAATCGCATTGATTCGTCCTCCAATCAAACCGACTCAAACTGAATCGTTTCAAACTGAAATGTATCACTCCTGTATGGGAAAGATGCACATCCCTACTATTTGCATGTGGTGCCGTGCAGGCCCGCACTGGCTGGGGTTCCTGGGAATGAAATTCCTGGCATAGCTTTGGGCTAGTCTAGCATGCAGGAACCAGGGCCCTCTCTCCACCACACCCACCTGCCTGGTACGAGCAGCTCCAGCCTGGATTCATTCTGCTCTTTTCCCCTTTTCCCCTTTCCCTAAACCCTTACCCCCTTCTCACATGATTCGCACAGACCTGACAGGACCTGGACAGGTGAAAGCAATATGGCGGAAGTGTCACTAGGAGGGCTATTGGAGAGCTAGGTGGATCCATCACCATATTGCAGATAAGGACATCTGTCTGGTCCCTTCAGTTTTGCTAAGACTCTTGAGGAAAGGGCTATGTGCAGGTGTTGGGGACCGGAATTGAGCTGGGAGATTGAGGGAGAAGCACCTCGGTACACCGGCTTGGTTGTCATCGGCAACCTCTGGGCCTAGAGTGACACAGGATCATGTCAAGCGGTCATGTGGAGCTTGGGCTCACAAGGCCACCTTGCACATCTGGAGTCAATTCACTTGAGCTTGAATCATCATCAACAAACTTGATTCACATGATCAGCAGCTTACTCTCGATTTGAGACTCCCAGACTCCCCTCAAGAATGACACTCAGTCCACTCATAACCTGAGGTTGGAGAGTGACCTTGGATTTGCAACCAAGTGATCAATTATACTCAACTTGACGTTATCTATCAGAGGACCACACTGCTCTACTACACGTCTGGATGTGAGGACACGGAAAGGCTGGAAGAACATTTCAACTCAAAACGTGTTGTTTATTTTAAAGTCCACCTTAGGCATTGTTTCTGTGGGGGAGCATTGAGTTGCCCCCCAATTTTCAGTTGGAATAATGAGCCTTCTTCTAACTTTTCTGGGAGCTTCCCATAAACCTACCCTCCATATATGATCTTGTTGTGTGTGTCCAGATTTTTATTTGCAACTCATTTATTCTGATTATTATAATGGGTTTTAAGACTTGTTTGCACTTCCTAGTTTATTTCTCATTTACCTTCACAAGGAGGCAGAGCAAAGGAAGAAGAATGATAAAACGCTGTAAAGAATTGCAGCATGCAATGTATTCCAGCATACAGGTCCTCTACAAGCTGAGCTTTCTACTAAATCTCAGTTTTTCCCGTCGACAATCATGATGTCTTTTACATTATCTCAGGACCTCATGTTAGACCTTGATCGTTCCCCACTCAAAACACACTTCTGAAAGCACCTACGTATATGCCCACGACAGATGAATACCTCTGTGTGTTCCGACGCAAGTTGAGATAGGTAGGTAGGTAGGTAGGTGTGTGTCGTGGCGGTGTTGCTGTTTTTAAGATGAGGAGGATGATGATTATCTTTTTAATGAGCATTGCCTTGTTTCTATAACAGCATATTGGATGACTCATTCATATTCAATTCACCCAGCTCAATGAAACGTCGATAGTTTTAGGCTACTACATGATACTGTACCCATCATGAGGTTTCTACATCCTAGCCTGGGAATTAAAGTTTACTACGTAGGTGCACGGGTCGAGAGAATTTAGTAATCAAGGTGAGACAGTGACACATTCAATACCGCCTTGCACACTCTTGCCTGCGTCTAGCTGATCTAGGGTGTAATCATTAGTCCAACAGTTACAAATGAGTATCTATTGTACAAATTCAGGTATGTTTATCCCGGTTCTGTTTGCTTCCGTTTTAAGAAAAGTTTTTCAACAGAATCGGCGGGATGAATACACCCCTGATCACACGCAGACACAGTTCACTTTCATAGCAGCCACATAAAAACAGCATGCTCAATTTGCTCGTTGTACAGTGGGGAAAAAAAGTATTTAGTCAGCCACCAATTGTGCAAGTTCTCCCACTTAAAAAGATGAGAGAGGCCTGTACTTTTCATCATAGGTACACGTCAACTATGACAGACAAATTGAGAGAAAAAAAATCCAGAAAATCACATTGTAGGATTTTTATTGAATTTATTTGCAAATTATGGTGGAAAATAAGTATTTGGTCTATAACAAAAGTTTCTCAATACTTTGTTATATACCCTTTGTTGGCAATGACAAAGGTCAAACGTTTTCTGTAAGTCTTCACAAGGTTTTCACACACTGTTGCTGGTATTTTGGCCCATTCCTCCATGCAGATCTCCTCTAGAGCAGTGATGTTTTGGGGCTGTCGCTGGGCAACACGGACTTTCAACTCCCTCCAAAGATTTTCTATGGGGTTGAGATCTGGAGACTGGCTAGGCCACTCCAGGACCTTGAAATGCTTCTTACGAAGCCACTCCTCCGTTGCCCGGGCGGTGTGTTTGGGATCATTGTCATGCTGAAAGACCCAGCCACGTTTCATCTTCAATGGCCTTGCTGATGGAAGGAGGTTTTCACTCAAAATCTCACGATACATGGCCCCATTCATTCTTTCCTTTACACGGATCAGTCGTCCTGGTCCATTTGCAGAAAAACAGCCCCAAAGCATGATGTTTCCACCCCCATGCTTCACAGTAGGTATGGTGTTCTTTGGATGCAACTCAGCATTCTTTGTCCTCCAAACACGACGAGTTGAGTTTTTACCAAAAAGTTATATTTTGGTTTCATCTGACCATATGACATTCTCCCAATCCTCTTCTGGATCATCCAAATGCACTCTAGCAAACTTCAGACGGGCCTGGACATGTACTGACTTCAGCAGGGGGACACGTCTGGCACTGCAGGATTTGAGTCCCTGGCGGCGTAGTGTGTTACTGATGGTAGGCTTTGTTACTTTGGTCCCAGCTCTCTGCAGGTCATTCACTAGGTCCCCCCGTGTGGTTCTGGGATTTTTGCTCACCGTTCTTGTGATGTGGTCCTCTGTAGCTCAGCTGGTAGAGCACGGCGCTTATAACGCCAAGGTAGTGGGTTCGATCCCCGGGACCACCCATACACAAAAAAAAAATGTATGCACGCATGACTGTAAGTCGCTTTGGATAAAAGCGTCTGCTAAATGGCATATTATTATTATTATTTATTATTATCATTTTGACCCCACGGGGTGAGATCTAGCGTGGAGCCCCAGATCGAAGGAGATTATCAGTGGTCTTGTATGTCTTCCATTTCCTAATAATTGCTCCCACAGTTGATTTCTTCAAACCAAGCTGCTTACCTATTGCAGATTCAGTCTTCCCAGCCTGGTGCAGGTCTACAATTTTGTTTCTGGTGTCCTTTGTCAGCTCTTTGGTCTTGGCCATAGTGGAGTTTAGAGTGTGACTGTTTGAGGTTGTGGACAGGTGTCTTTTATACTGATAACAAGTTTTAACAGGTGCCATTAATACAGGTAACGAGTGGAGGACAGAGGAGCCTCTTAAAGAAGAAGTTACAGGTCTGTGAGAGCCAGAAATCTTGCTTGTTTGTAGGTGACCAAATACTTATTTTCCACCATAATTTGCAAATAAATTCATTAAAAATCCTACAATGTGATTTTCTGGATTTTTTTTTCTAAATGTGTCTGTCATTGTAGACGTGTACCTATGATGAAAATTACAGGCCTCTCTCATCTTTTTAAGTGGGAGAACTTGCACAATTGGTGGCTGACTAAATACTTTTTTTCCCCACTGTATATATAATTCCTTCTCACAACGATCTACTCGCTCTCCTATCACCTTTTCCCGTTGCTTTTGGACTTCAGTGCACAACACATCAGCTATCTGTGACCAGGCGAAAAAACCTTTCCAAGCCAAACCTTCGTATCATGACCGCTAGCCACTAGACACACAGCCTACATCATTGTCTAGTCATAGTCAACATAGCTATTAGAACTAACGCGTTAGTAAACCCGCTACAATCATGCAGTACAGTGTACAGTCAGAAAGCAGTTTAGCAGTTACACCGGCAAGCCCCGGTGGCATTAAATTAATAAAACCAAAAGCTTATCTTGACTTGGAAGAGTTCCAGTGTTGGATAGCCAGTTAGCTAACATAGCATCCATCTCTGTTTGAGCCGGGTGTTTGAGTAGGCTAAACTAGCTAGCTGCATTTGCTAGCTAAGTGAATGTTTTTATTTTTTATTTTTTTAAATACAACCATATATATGTATATATACAGTGCCTTCAGAAAGTATTCAGATCCCTTGACTTTTTCCACATTTTGTGACGTTACAGCCTTATTCTAAAATTGATGAAATAAAACAAATCCTCAGCAATCTACACACAATACCACATAATGACAAAGCGAAAAAAGATTTTTATTTACATAAGTATTCAGACCCTTTGCTATGAGACTCGAAATTGAGCTCAGGTGCATCCTGTTTCTATTGATCATCCTTGAGATGTTTCTACAACTTGATTGGAGCACCTGTGGTAAAGTCAATTGATTGGACATGATTTGGAAAGGCACACACCTGTCCATATAAGGTCCCACAGTTGACAGTGCATGTCAGAGCAAAAACCAAGCCATGAGGTCGAAGGAATTGTCCGTAGAGCGCCAAGACAGGATTGTGTCGAGGCACAGATCTGGGGAATGGTACCAAAAAATGTCTGCAGCATTGAAGGTCCCCAAGAACACAGTGGCCTCCATCATTCTTAAATGGAAGAAGCTTGGAACCACCAAGACACTTCCTAGAGCTGGCTGCCCGACCAATCTGAGCAATCGGGGGAGAAGGGCCTTGGTCAGGGAGGTGACCATGAACCCGATGGTCACTCTGACAGAGCTCCAGAGTTCCTCTGTGGAGATGGGATAACCTTCCAGAAGGACAACCATCTCTGCAGCACTCCAACAGTCAGGCATTTATGGTAGAGTGGCCAGACGGAAGCCACTCCTCAGTAAAAGGCACATGACAGCCCGCTTGGAGTTTGCCAAAAGGCACCTAAAGACTCTCAGACCATGAGAAACAAGATTCTCTGGTCTGATGAACCCAAGATTGGACTGTTTGGCCTGAATGCCAAGTGTCACGTCTGGAGGAAACCTGGCACCATCCCTACGGTGAAGAATGGTGTTGGCAGAATCATGCTGTGGGGATGTTTTCAGTGGCAGGGACTGGGAGACTAATCAGGATCGAGGCAAAGATGAACGGCGCAAAGTACAGAGAGATCAATGATGAAAACCTGCTCCAGAGCTCTCAGGACCTCCGACTGAGGCGAAGTCTCTGAATGTCCTTGAGTGGCCCTGCCAGAGCCTGAACTTAAACCCGATCGAACATCTCTGGAGAGACCTGAAAATAGCTGTGCAGCAATGCTCCCCATCCAACCTGACAGAGCTTGAGAGGATCTGCAGAGAAGAATGGGAGAAACTCCCCAAATACAGGTGTGCCAAGCGTGTAGAGTCATACCCAAGAACACTTGAGGCTGTAATCGCTGCCAAAGGTGCTTCAACAAAGTACTGAGTAAAGGGTCTGAATACTTATGTCAATGTAATATTTAAGTTTGTTTGATATTTTAGATATAAAAACGATTTAATCAATTTTAGGATAAGGCTGTAATGTAACAAAATGTGGAAAAAGTCAAGGGGTCTGAATACTCTCACTCTCGGTTCTCCTTTTATTTTGGAAGAAATTAATTTGTTAACTGTTCAACTATTGTCTTTCTCTCTCTTTGAGTCAACTACTCACCACATTTTATGCACTGCAGTGCTAGCTAGCTGTAGCTTATGCTTTCAGTACTAGATTCATTATCTGAACCTTTCATTGGGTGGGCATGTCAGTTCATGCTGCAAGAGTTCTGATAGGTTGGAGGATGTCCTCAGGAAGTTGTCATCATTACTGTGTAAGTCTATGGAAGGGGGTGAGAACCATGAGCCTCCTAGGTTTTGTATTGAAGTCAATGTACCCAGAGGAGGACAGAAGCTTGCTGTCCTCTGGCTACTCCATGGTGCTACCCTACAGAGTGCTGCTGAGGCTACTGTAGACCTTCCTTACAAAACAGTGTGTTTTAATCAATTATTTGGTGACGTGAATATATTTAGTATAGTTTTATCTAAAAAATGATAACTTTTTTAATGTTTAATTATTTTTATGAAGTTCACTGAGGAGGATGGTCCTCCCCTTCCTCCTCAGAGGAGCCTCCACTGGTGTGTATGGAATGGAGGCATTGGAGAACCCTGACCTTCTGGGTACTGTAGTTGTATAGAAACCCTCTCAGTGCTTTTTGTTCCTTTTAGAAACTAATTGCATGGCTGCAGCCTTGTGCGTCACCACTTCACATTCAGGCTTTATAGACCCAGTACAACAACCTCAGGATTTCTATAGGAGATGTCCACTGGGCATTTTTTTTTGCCTTGTGATGGGAGAAGATTGCACTTCAGCTGCAGTACGTTTTTTGCCGCGTTCCGATTCTCTGCCCTTCTAACTGAAGTTTGCTCACTGTTTTAGGTCTGTTAGGATCACCACTTTATTTTAAGAATGTGAAATGTCCGATTTTTTTTTTTCATCACATTCCCAGTGGGTCAGAAGTTTACATACACTCAATTAGTATTTGGTAGCATTGCCTTTAAATTGTTTAACTTGGGTCAAACGTTTCGGGTAGCCTTCCACAAGCTTCCCACAATAAGTTGGGTGAATTTTGACCCATTCCTCCTGACAGAGCTGGTGTAACTGAGTCAGGTTTTTTAGGCCTCCTTGCTCGCACACGCTTTTTCAGTTCTGCCCACACATTTTCTATAGGATTGAGGTCAGGGCTTTGTGATGCCCACTCCAATACCTTGATTTTCTTGTCCTTAAGCCATTTTGCCACAACTTTGGAAGTATGCTTGGGGTCATTGTCCATTTGGAAGACCCATTTGCGACCAAGTTTTAACTTCCTGACTGATTTCTTGAGATGTTGCTTCAATATATGCACATAACTTTCCTTCCTCATGATGCCATCTATTTTATGAAGTGCACCAGTCCCTCCTGCAGCAAAGCGCCACCACAGCATGATGCTGCCACCCCCGTGCTTCACGGTTGGGATGGTGTTCTTCGGGTTGCAAGTTACCCCCTTTTTCCTCCAAACACGATGGTCATTATGGCCAAACAGTTCTATTTTTGTTTCATCAGACCAGAGGACATTTCTCCAAAAAGTACGATCTTTGTCTCCATGTGCAGTTGCAAACCGTAGTCTGGCTTTTTTATGGCGGTTTTGGAGCAGTGGCTTCTTCCTTGCTGAGCGGCATTTCAGGTTATGTCGATATAGGACTTGGTTTACTGTGGATATAGATACTTTTGTACCTGTTTCCTCCAGCATTTTCACAAGGTCCTTTGCTGTTGTTCTGGGATTGATTTGCACTTTCGCACCAAAGTACGTTCATCTCTAGGAGACAGAACGCGTCTCCTTCCTGAGCGGTATGACGGCTGCGTGGTCCCATGGTGTTTATACTTGCGTACTATTGTTTGTACAGATGAAGTGGTACCTTCATGCGTTTGGAAATTGCTCCCAAGGATAAACCAGACTTGTGGAGGTCTACAATTTTTTTTCTAAGGTCTTGGCTGATTTTTTATTTTCTTTCCCCATGATGTCAAGCAAAGAGGCACTGAGTTTGAAGGTAGGCCTTGAAATACATCCACAGGTACACCTCCAATTGACTCAAATGATGTAAATTAGCCTATCAGAAGCTTCTAAAGCCATGACATCATTTTCTGGAATTTTCCAAGCTAAAGGCAAAGTCAACTTAGTGTATTAACTTCTGACCCACTGGAATTGTGATACAGTTAATTATAAGTGAAATAATATGTCTGTAAACAAATGTCCTTACCGACTTGCCAAAACTATAGTTTGTTAACAAGAAATTTGTGAAGTGGTTGAAAAATAAGTTTTAATGACCTAAGTGTATGTAAACTTCCGACTTCAACTGTACATACATACGCTGAACGTACAGTACCAGTCAAAAGTTTGGACACGTACTCATTCAAAGGTTTTTCTTTATTTGTACTATTTTCTAATTTGTAGAATAATGGTGAAGACATCAAAACTATGAAATAACACATATGGAATCATGTAGTAACCAAAAAAGTGTCAAATTCTTCAAATAGCCACCCTTTGCCTTGATGACAGCTTTGCACACTCTTGGCATTCTATCAACCAGCTTCACCTGAAATGCTTTTCCAACAGTCTTGAAGGAGTTCCCACATATGCTTAGCACTTGTTGGCTGCTTTTCCTTCACTCTGCCATCCGACTCATCCCAAACCATCTCAATTGAGTTGAGGTCGGGGGATTGTGGAGGCCAGGTCATCTGATGCAGCACTCCATCACTCTTCTTGGTAAAATAGCCCTTACACAGCTTGGAGGTGTGTTGGGGCATTGTCCTGTTGAAAAACAAATGATAGTCCCACTAAGGCAAAACCATATGGGATGGCATATCGCTGCAGAATGCTGTGGTAGGCATGCTGGTTAAGTGTGCCTTGAATTCTAAATAAATCACAGACAGTGTCACCAGCAAAGCACCCCCACACCATAACACCTCCTCCTCCATGCTTTATGGTGGGAAATACACGAGGAGATCATCCGTTCACCCACACCACGTCTCACAAAGATACGGCAGTTGGAACCAATCATGGGATGCCATCTTTCCAACAAGTCAGTTCGTCAAATTTCTGCCCTGCTAGAGCTGCCCCGGTCAACTGTAAGTGCTGTTATTGTGAGCAACAACAGTTGAGCCGCGAAGTGGTAGGCCACACAAGCTCACAGAACGGGACCGCCGGGTGCTGAAGCGCGTGGCTCGTAAAAATCGTCTGTCCTCGGTTGCAACACTCACTACCGAGTTCCAAACTGCCTCTGGAAGCAACTTCAGCACAATAACTGTTCGTCAGGAGCTTCATGAAATGGGTTTCTATGGCCGAGCAGCCGCAAAAAAGCCTAAGATCACCATGCGCAATGCCAAGCTTCGGCTGGAGTGGTGTAAAGCTCGCCACCATTGGAATCTGGAGCAGTGGAAACACGTTCTCTGGAGTGATGAATCACGCTTCACCATCTGGCAGTCCGACGGACTAATCTGGGTTTGGCGGATGCCAGGAGAACGCTACCTGCCCGAAATGCATAGTTCCAACTGTAAAGTTGGTGGAGGAGATATAATGGTCTGGGGCTGTTTTTCATGGTTTGGGCTAGGCCCCTTTGTTCCAGTGGAGGGAAATCTTAACGCTACAGCATACGATGACTTTCTAGACGATTCTGTGCTTCCAACTTTGTGGCAACAGTTTGGGGAAGGCCCTTTCCTGTTTCAGCGTGACATTGCCCTCGTGCACAAAGCGAGGTCCATACAGAAATGGTTTGTTGGGATCGGTGTGGAAGAACTTGAATGGCCTACACAGAGACCTGACCTCAAACCCATCGAACACCTTTGGGGTTAATTGGAACGCCGACTGCGAGCCAGGCCTAATCGCCCAACATCAGTTCCCTACCTCACTAATGCTCTTGTGGCTGAATGGAAGCAAGTCCCCACAGCAATGTTCCAACATCTAATGGAAAGCCTTCCCAGAAGACTGGAGGCTGATATTGCAGCAAAGGGGGGACCAACTCCATATTAATGCCCATGATTTTAGAATGAGATGTTTGACAAGCAGGTGTCCACATACTTTTGGTCATGTGGTGTATGTATACTGAACAATGTAGTGTATATACATGTACATTTCCTCCACTGAAGCTTATTGGCACCCAGATATTTGTATTCCTCTACAATCTATGTTCTGACCTCTGATAGATGTTGCAGAAGTAGGTGTTGAACGCTTCCTGAAGTCTATGCACATCTCTTTGGTCTTGTTGGTATTGAGGACCAAGTGTTATTCGTCACACCACTCCCAGGTGGAGAGCCTTTGTTGGTGGTGCGTATGTCCGACATGTGGGGACCTACTCTCTCTGCCTCTGAAGTGCTGCCAAGTTGGGTAGAGACCATGTCCTCTCTAAGAGGAGGAGGGGAGTAGAGACGCTCAGAGCTTGCTTAGTCATGCTCTGATGGGATGCCTCGGCTGGTGAGGCGAAGTGAGGAGACCGGAGTGTCTGCTGTGCTCTCTTCATGCTTTCGTCACTGGGCTCAGTCAGTTGCCAGTGACACAGCTTTAGAGGCAGTAGTCCCATTCCACGAGCTGCAACCGCAAACGTATGCTTATTCCAACCTAAACTAGTGTAGTCTATAATTCTGTACCTTTTCCCTAATGTATTTGACACATTACCAACCATAAAGTTAAGATGGATGTATTGTCTTTACCAACTCGATGGATGATGGTTAGGAGATGCAGCACCAAAAGGTAGGCCACGAGTAACACACAATTCGTTTTGGATAATGAGTACTTAAATAGCAATTTCCTGCTTGAAATATATTAATTGACTTGGAAAATAGCTTTCATCAATAATCAAGTAGCCTATGTCTGGTGTTTGATTAAAAGCCAACCATGGGCTGTGTTGAAGGAGTTTAGGTCTACGTTATGATGGGCATGTTCTGCAAGAACAGGTGTTTCTATACAGTGACTTGTGACTGTCATGATTGAGTACACTTGACTGGAATGCAGATAGGCCTATCCAGATGAAGAATGTATTTGAGTAGGCTAGGTACTGGTGAACACAGCACTCTGAATTTGCATTTAATCAGGTAGGCCTAATAATTAACTTGTCGGCTGTATTGCAATTTGCAAATGCACATCTAGAGTGCGTCTCTAAAGGGGAGCCACACTACAAGCCTATTTGTATTTTTTGTTCTTTCCATTATATTCCACCGCATCCTAGCCAACCAAAAGTATCTCTGAAAGTGTGAAGTCTAGCCTACTTTCAGTAAAAAGTAGACTATTGTATTCTGTCTGTGTTTGAGTGGTTCACATGAGAAATCCAACCTTTTTTCAACAGTACATTTGTTTTTACATAGGTTATTTTAAAAGAGGACTATCTCAGTCCTCTTTAAAGTGAACTCTGGGGTAAAAAAAAAAGCGAAATAACTGCCTTTGAATGAGGACTCAACTCTTTTGCCAGTTCACTTCACCTATTTTGTGGTCCGAGTCCTCTTTGCATTCACATAATGCTATGTTTAGAAAGGATTCAAGAGCTTTTTCCGACATTCCCTCAATGCACTCTGGGTTTTTACAAAGTGCAGGACAAGCCATTTCATCAGAATGTGTTATCGGATAGCTAGGTATCCCTACTTTGTGTAAAAAGTACCCAATTGTCATACTTGAGTGAAAGTAAAGATACCTTAATAGAAAATGACTCAAGTGAAAGTCACCCAGTAAAATACTACTTGAGTAAAAGTCTAAAAGTATTTGGTTTTAAATATACTTGAGCATCAAAAGTAAATGTTATTGCTAAAATATACTTAAGTATTAAAAGTATAAATCATTTCAAATTCCTTTAATAAGCAAACCAGACAGCACCATTAACAGATAGCCAGGAGCACACTCCAACAGTCAGACATAATTTACAAACAAAGCATGTGTGTTTAGTGAGTCCGCCAGATCAGAGGCACCAAATATGTTGTCTTCTCACACTATTCAAACCCCACAATCGTATAAACAGCTATCTTAGCCTATAGATCACATATTGCAAACAAATAATCTGAACTAAATACTCCACACATATTTTGGAATGTCTGTGCATCCTTGACAATCGCTAAACGGTATCCAAAAACAGCACTTATTTTTTCTGCGAACCTGCACATCATCTTCGGTAACACTTTTGTTGACACCCAGTGTCGTAACACCTTATGACATGGTCATAATCATGTAATAATATGTCAAAACAGCAGACATAACTTGTCATGACCCATATTTACACCTGTTGCGACGTTCATTGCGTTATTGTTTTGGCTGATTATGACACCTACATAAGAATGTCAAAACCTACATTTATTCAAATTCGTTTTTTCCCTGCCAAGAAGTTTATTTTCGTTTTGGAAGTGTGTTTCTTAAATCCTTTGTTGTAATGAATTCTTTAGTCATGTTTTTTTCCATCATATTTTAAATCACTTTTATGACACTGTCATGAAGCATTACGACCATCCTGTGTCACTTTACTTGGACTAAGGAAATACACTTTATGACACTGTCAAGCAGCATTATGACCATCAGAATCATATAAACCAGATAGGCCTATCACGTACACACCCTTATGTCAGTCATCAGTCAAAAATAGTAGGGCTGTCCCCGACAACAAAAAAAATAGGTCGACCAACTATTTTCTGTTCTTTCGACCAATCGATTGGTCAAACATTTTAAACGTGTTTTTCCATATGTGTTTCCATATGTGTTTCAATCAAATCAACTATATGCACTGAGCTTGTCTGATGCTGTAAGCGAACTGTTTGATGAAATAATTAAGACACTCAAATGACTACAGGGAGTCCAACCGCAATTGATTTGACTGTGCCGCCTGGCTCAGACTTGCTGCGCTGTGTTAAAAAAAAAAAGACAGCGAGTGACTGTGCACCCGTTGTCTCGCTCTCCTCCCTGCTGCAGCGACCACCAGAACATCAGTGTGTATAGCGATGTCCGTGTTACTGAAGCTGCAACCTAATTACAGCCATTTCTGACTGAAAAATTCTGTTACCGAAATCCCTAATTTGTTTATGAAAAACATTCTCTATTCCCTCAACCCTTGCTCTCTTTATGTGAAACATGTGCTTCGCATGCCCGTGACCAATAGGGCCTGTCCTATAGCGTATCATAATCACATCAATAACTTGGTTATAACAAACTCTGAACTCCGTAACACATGTGACAGCAAAATGGATGCACAAGACGTGACAAATAAACTGGAAACAGGTGAATGTTTGCTGGTTGCTCAGGAGGTAAAGGGGAAGTCAGATGTGTGGAATACATTTGACTAGTTGTGGAAAATACTGGAGATCAAGAAAAAGAAGGCAAGGAACAAGCGCTGCATGAAAATTAGGCCTATGTGTGCCAAACAGGTGCTGTTAGATTATAATATAATTTTTCTTACCGTTTGGAACAATCTAAACAACACTAAATAAATTATAAGGGTACAAGCGAGTTTGTAATGTTTTTTGTAAAGCCTTTATTACAGCAAAGACTAAACAGCGCACTCATTGGTGAATGCAATTTCCGAAGTGGAATGGTTTAGGCCTATTAATTGTTTACGCTAATTCAATGGTCGCTTTGTTATTTTATTTAAAAACTAAAATGCTTGATTGCATTTCACATCATGAATGACTCGTATGATGTGTGATGACATGAACAAATGATTGATTGAGACAGCCTATATAAGTATTGAAATATAGGCGTAAGTAAGTTACGGTATTAAGACTAAACAGTATGCGCTCTTAGGCCTACAGCTCAATGGTGGTTATACAAGGCTGCTATACTAAGCCTACTAATGATAATGACATTACTTATTATTATAATGATGATCATAATAATAGTAATAATAACAATAAGAAGGAGATCAAGGAAAAAGGAGGGTTTTATAAATATAATTTTTCAGACCATTTGGAACAGTGTAAACAACACTAAATAAATGGTAAATAATACCAGAGGCTGGTCTAATGAAAACAAAGTGTAAAGCAAAGATAAAATACAAATATTGTGAAATTGTTGCATGAGGCTTGGTGCTCACGGAATCAGTAGGCAATCAACCGAACACTCAAACAGGCAACAGAAGCAGGATCTGTCTTATTTCTGTAGATGGGTGATTCTGCAACTACGGCCACTTCTATGTCCTCTGGGTACATTTTTAGGATTTAATTTCAATGTTTGTATTCTTTACATGTTAAATTCACACTACAATCACCCCAGACTTTTTAAACTCTTCTCTATCAAGTATTTTAGCTACTTTGCAGATGCATTTATACCTCAATTCCACTGTTTTGCCCTTGTCCCTGACCAGACTTTTGAACTTCTACTATGTTTTTCTATGAGAAAACATGAATAATTACACATTTATATAATGTTATCTACTAGAGAAAGTCTATATCAATATTTATTGTGAGCATGCCCTTTTGTTTTTTACACAAAATATACCTGTCCTTTGGTAGTGGTGTCATTTCCACCACTGAGGACAAATTCCTCATTAATAAAGTTTTTTCAAGAGAATGTTAACTTAGTTAGCATGGAAACTTATTGTGACACTGAAGCACATGGCTGCAGCAGACAGTTGTTCCAGATGTGATGTCTAGAAGTTGAAGAAAAATCTAGGTAAATATTGCTTGTGTAGAGAATATATCATTTCCAAACAGGCTATAAATTCTTTAATTTGTGGTAGAATTTTGTAAAAATGTGTATATTGTATGTATTTGGTGTAAACTATATGCTAGTTGTAATACTAGCCAAAGCATGCTAAATAGCCTGTAATTTTTCTCCAAAAAATGTAGAAGAAATCAGTCATTTCCATCACAAACTTAACTGTGGTGGAAATGACAGAATGTGGTGGAAATGACAGAAATCCATTGTTTTTTAAATTTATTTTAGGCTTATTTAATCATGTTTTTAATTAATTTAATCTAGAAAATGCTCGACGGTGTGCACAAGTTGAAAACTAAGTAGTATTTTTCTTGGTTTTTAGAAGATGCCACATAAAACAGCACAGAGGTCACAGACATAGAAACAAAACAAAAAAAATATCCTATATGAGACCAGGAACATCTGCAAAAAGACAGGGAGAGATACTGGAAGAAAAAAGAGAAGGGAGAAGTGAAATCTATCTCTAAGCTTACAAAGCGAGAACAAAGAAGCAAGAGAAGGCAATGGAAATGCAACCAACGGAATAGAAGACCTACCTATCAGGCAACACACCACCTCAGTCACCAGATGACTTGCAGCCAGAGGGCAACATACCTGCCCCTAACTTACCTGCCGCTGATGCACGCCCTGATACCCCTTCGCCATCGTCTGCAAGAGGAATGACAAGTCGAATACTTAATGGAAGGAAAAAGGTTGGAAGAGGTCGCTCAAAAACATACAGAGATCTTTGCATGACAAATGTCAAACTTGATAATGCTTTCCGGAAAGCTGAGAAACACAAAAAAAAAAAGGTTTGATCGACTGATGAAGAAAATGGAGAGACACGATTCCCCAAAGACAAAGACAAAACAGCAAATTAAGGGAACTCCGAAGAACTTGAGAAGGATTTTATTGTTTCAAAATGCCATCATTTCAGAGTTAAAGCAAAAGTATCAAAACATGCCCAGTGCCAAGGACAAAAAAGTGGCTTCGAAAATGCTCAGAGGCAACATCTGAGAAAGTATGGCCTGGTCAAAGAGAATTTTCAACAAAAGTAATGAGGGTAAAAGAAAACAGGCCAACAAGTCTTCATTACTCCAGGAAAAAGCAGTGTAACAGAATTAGCACAGCCACAGAAGAGAAAATCTATGAACGTGACCACAACAGTAGAGCAACAACAGGGAAAAAGGACACACTAACGAGGAACAAGAAAAAAATAAGCTGAAGTGCTTCTTGAATTGGGCAATTCAGAACTTTTATCAGAAGTTTAAGAGGGAATATTCTGAGATTCAAATTTCCTACTATGAATTCTGCAAAATATGTCAATTTTGGGTTGTCAAGCAACCGTCTTGGATAGGGACACATGCCTCTGCAAAACCCACGCCAACCTCCAGTTCATGGCGCACAAACTACAGTATCGCAAAGTGATCAGCTGCAACAACATTGAGAACCTTTATTGAGTCTTTGTGCTGTGAGAACCCGAAGAAAGAGTCCTAGTACACAGTGCTCCCTTTGCCAAGCAAAAGAGCTTAAACATCTGACTTTGATGCTGGTGAGCAGACGTGGTGGTTTGAGTGGAAAAACAAAGCTGAAGAGGGAGAGAAGAAGAACAAAGCGGTAAACATGGAGAAGTTCACTGTACATTTGACAGTAAAAGAGAAGGTATATGTGGCACACTGTAGATTCTACTGGAGGACTTCTCCAAAGGATTGAAAGAGAAGTTGGGGAAACACTTACACAACATTCAACACCAACACTCCAAAACTGAGAGAATTAAAAGAGAATCTGCAGGAAGAGGATATCATCGTGCATATTGACTTTGCAGAGAACTACCTGTGTAAATATACCAGTGAAATTCAGGCAGTTCACTTTGGTGATTCTCACAAGCAGGTGACCCTCCACACCTGTTTTGGATATACCACAAATGATAGTTTCACTTTGCTCACTGAGCTCTTCCACAGTGAGGGGAAAAAGTATTTGAACCCCTGCTGATTTTGTACGTTTGCCCACTGACAAAGACATGATCAGTCTATAATTTTAATGGTAGGTTTATTTGAACAGTGAGAGACAGAATAACAAAAGAAAATCCAGAAAAACGCATGTCAAAAATGTTATAAATTGATTTGCATTTTAATGAGGGAAATAAGTATTTGACCCCTCTCCAAAACATGACTTAGTACTTGGTGGAAAAACCCTTGTTGGCAATCAGAGGTCAGACGTTTCTTGTAGTTGGCCACCAGGTTTGCACACATCTCAGGAGGGATTTTGTCCCACTCCTCTTTGCAGATCTTCTCCAAGTCATTTAAGGTTTCGAGGCTGACGTTTGGCAACTCGAACCATCATCTCCCTCCACAGATTTTCTATGGGATTAAGGTCTGGAGACTGGCTAGTCTCATCTGACCACAACACTTTCACCCAGTTCTCCTTTGAATCATTCAGATTTTCATTGGCAAACTTCAGACGGGCCTGTATATGTGCTTTCTTGAGCAGGGGGACCTTGCGGGCGTTGCAGGATTTCAGTCCTTCACGGCCTAGTGTGTTACCAATTGTTTTCTTGGTGACTATGGTCCCAGCTGCCTTGAGATCATTGACAAGATCCTCCCATGTAGTTCTGGGCTGATTCCTCACCGTTCTGATGATCATTGCATGGAGCCCCAGGCCGAGGGAGATTGACAGTTCTTTTGTGTTTCTTCCATTTGCGAATAATCGCACCAACTGTTGTCACCTTCTCACCAAGCTGCTTGGCGATGGTCTTGTAGCCCATTCTAGCATTTTGTAGGTCTACAATCTTGTCCCTGACATCCTTGGAGAGCTCCTTGGTCTTGGCCATGGTGGAGAGTTTGGAATCTGATTGATTGATTGCTTCTGTGGACAGGTGTCTTTTATTCAGGTAACAAACTGAGATTAGGAGCACTCCCTTTAAGCGTATACTCCTAATCTCAGCTCGTTACCTGTATAAAAGACACCTGGGAGCCAGAAATCTTTGTGATTGAGAGGGGGTCAAATACTTATTAAAATGCAAATCAATTTATAATATTTTTGACATGGGTTTTTCAGGATTTTTTTGTTGTTATTCTGTCTCTCACTGTTCAAATAAACCTACCATTAAAATTATAGACTGATCATTTCTTTGTCAGTGGGCAAACGTACAAAATCAGCAGGGGATCAAATACTTTTTTCCCTCACTGTATGTGGATGACCCCTCTGCTATCTGGGCCAATCTCTCAAAAACACTGGCCTACTTCCTTGATCTCTGCCCATTGGCTACTTTTGGAATCTTACTTTGTCTTAAATTAATTAAATGTTTAACAATGGTTGTTGTTCAAAATGTTTGCAATAAATATTGTTAACATAAGTTTTATTTTACATATGTCATTTCCACCACACCCATATTTTTTAGGTAAATGGGTATACTATGTATAATTTACATTGATTGATTTGTTTTAGATAGGGAAATCATATGGTTGTTATCATAGGGTGTGTTCGTAAATTCAATCTGGAGTTCCAGAGTGCGTTCAGAGTGCCCTCTGGGCGTTCATAAATTCAGTTCATTGTCAGATTGTCCGTTCTTAAATTTAGAGCGTTTCCCTTTTGAGGGGTCTGAGTTCCTTTGGAGTGTTCACACTGCACAAAAAATTAAGCGAACCGCACTGAGTTCACAAAAATTGTCTGAATGGGACCAAGTGTGAAAACACCCAAACTATACTAAACCAGAACATGTCTCTCCAGTTGCACCCCAAGGTTTTGAACAGTTGTATATATTTTTTAACATAGACGTCAGTTCAACGTCTAGTTTTGATTTACATTTGAGTTGTCAACTAACGTGAAATCAACAAACATTTTAACTGTGTCATTGGATTTAGGTTCAAAGTTGGGTGAAAAAAATACAAAACGTCTCTAAATTCCTTTACGTTGATGACTTTTTGCAAATCCAATCAGTTTTCCACGTTGATTCCATTACATGGAAACAACATTGATTCAACCAGGTTGGGCCCAGCAGGAACCTATACTGAACTAGTAGCCT
Organism: Coregonus clupeaformis; assembly: GCF_020615455.1. Classification (NCBI taxonomy): domain Eukaryota; kingdom Metazoa; phylum Chordata; class Actinopteri; order Salmoniformes; family Salmonidae; genus Coregonus; species Coregonus clupeaformis. The sequence continues at coordinate 302,316 of NW_025533800.1, read as the reverse complement.
AGCCACATCTCTCTTAGTTTCCATGTAAAGGTGCTGAGCCATATGCACCCCAAGCTTTTTAACAGTTGATAAAAATAAAAAAAAGATAATCAACATAACCTATACTGAACTAATACATGTTTACCACATATTCTACCGATCCAACCTTTTTTAACAGTCTATTTTTTTTTATCAACTCATACTGAACTAATACACATCTCTGTCTCTGTGCAGGTGCTGAGCCAGGTGCACCCCAAGCTGTCGTCCCAGGAGGAGGCCCTGCAGTACATCGAGGAGCTGATCCTCCTTCTGCTCAGCATGCTCTGCCAGGCACAGCCACGCAGCGTGCAGGACGTGGAGGTGAGGATCGCCGTCAATAACGCAACAGTGTCTGGACCTAAAACCTTGTCGACTCCCATTTTTACAGAGTGTAAACAGAGGGGGTTTTACACACTTCCAAAACAATAACAGGAGCTTTGGACAAAAAGGTCCAATACGTAGAGAAAAGGGGAATGTGTGCTCAGTGTTTTGTCACACCAGATACTGACTGGTTTTCTGATCTACGCCCCAACGTTTTGTTTAAGGCATCTTTGACCAACAGATGCACATCTGTATTCCCAGTCATGTGAAATCTATAGATTAGGGCCTAATTAATTTATTTAAATTAGCTGATTTCCTTATAAGAACTGTAACTCAGTAGAATCTTTGATATTGTTGCATGTTGCGTTTTATGTTTTTGTTCAGTGTACATCCATTGATGGACTTATAAATTAATGATTTGTACCCATTTATTATTGAAGAATATAACTTATAAATGCCTTATGAGCTTAGTTCAACTGTCATACCCAATCAGAACCCAAAACATAAGCTTGTTTTACTCCAACATTTGTAAACAAACTATAATTTTGATATCATTGATGGCCAGTCCTTGCATCCATAGCTCTGTCTATGAATTTGAGAATGGTTACATTTCTCCAGCCCCATCCCAAAGCAGGGGCGGGGAGTCCGCTTTGTCATGGTTTCTACTGCGGATTGCCTCTTTTAATTTCCCACAGTCACAGCATATCATAGCGTTCAGCTACATTTGATTCTGTAGCAGACACACTTTTTATTGACAGCTGGTGAAGTCAGGGGTGGCAGTAAAAGAGGTTGTTGATTTATATGCCCACCCAAAAAGGGGAAATGATCAGTGTTTTATGATCAGATCTTTTAAGCTCAGATCGTGATGTTCTTTCGACGGTTTGTGTTGCACTGAGATATAGTGACCGGTAGAAAAGTTCAGCTATTTGCAGACATGTATTTTGACTCATTGCTTTGACAGTAATTTCAACAGAACTCACAACAGTCTCATATATATTTTGCATATGATTAACTTTTTAGTTCCTGTTTTGGTTTTATGTCATTGAACAGGATAATGTTTTCTTGCACATCATCACACTAATGGCTACTACTACTGTGTTGCTTTTTGCTTTTTCTGTAATGATAACTGACATGAGCTAATGCAGAAAACATCTGAAATCTTGCTTTGTTCAGTCCATGTTTTAGAAGGCCAACCTGTTTTCACCTCTTGCTTTTGTTTTTGTTTTGTCCACCTTGACTCATTTTTGCAAGCAGACGGATCACATGAAATCCGCAGGTGCTTTTTAGTGTCCATGGCCCTAGCCATGGGGCATGGTAAAGTCGAACCACGGATATGTGGTCTCTTTTTACCATGTTTACTCCTCCCTTAGTTATGTGCTCTCTGACCTCTCCCTGTGACCCTGTCTGTATGAACTTTAACCCTGGACCTGCGCATCCTTTTTAACCCTTGACCTGCCTGGGTTGGTAACTGACCACACTAATTTGTGCTTGTGTATATTGTAATGTTTGATACCCTCTAATATACAACACAAACATTTGTAAATGCCTAGGCCTCAGAAAGCCTATGTCAACCTGAAGTTGTTGACATAAGCACTTATGAATGTTTATGTAGTGCTTATGAAGGTGTCATGCGTTAACTGTGGATGTATTTTGTAGTTCTCACCGTTTTTGAAGGGTTACAGTAACTCTTAGCCTAACTCATACGTCAAGGGACATCTTGGTAGTGCCTGCAGCGGAAGTGTGACATGACACTTGACATGTACAGCCGAAAGCATTCGTACACCCGCCCTCCCATTGACATAACCTGTTAGATGTCCCTTTTTAAGGGAAAAGTCCCATGTGAAACGTCTGTGACAATAAAACAATGGTGAATGCATGGAAATGCTTATGTCAAGTGTTGTGAAGTGTCATAGGGCAGTTTGAAGGAGAAGGAGGCATGTTTGCTTTGCCTATGGATGCAGCATCAATATAGTACCA